>NC_092038.1:88063609-88085581 GCF_003086295.3 Arachis hypogaea | reverse complement strand
AAAATTATAATTTTTTTAAAAATTTTTTATTTTTTTTAAAATATTTTTTTTTTATTCACGGATAATGATACACCCAGACAGTTGACTTTTTTTGCTGCACTTGTTCACAATTAAGAATAAATTAATTTAAAAATTTAAATTTAATTTTTATTTTTTGGATATTTTTGAATTTTTTATTTTTTACAATTAGAAAAATATTTTTTATTTAAAATTAAAAATAATAAATTTATAGATCTGTTGTTTACTAGATATTGCTGGACTTTATTTTTTTTTATTATTTAAATAAAAAATTTAATAAATAATTTAAAATTCAAAAAAATTTTAATTTTTAATTTTTTAAAATATTTTTTATTTTTTTATTCACCGGATAATGCTACACCGAGACAGTTGACTTTTTTGTTGCACTTGTTCAGAAATTAAGAATAAATTAATTTAAAAAATTTAGAATTTAATTTTTTTATTTTTTGGATATTTTTGGAATTTTTTAATTTTTTACAATTAGAAAAAATATTTTTTATTTTAAAAATAAAAAATAATAAATTTATAGATCTGTTGTTTATAGATATTGCTGGACTTTATTTTTTTTATTATTTAAATAAAAAACATTTAAAATATAATTTAAAAATTAAAAATAAAAATTTTATTTTTTTAAATTTTTTTTTTTAAAAATATTTTTTATTTTTTATTCACCGGATAATGCTAACCCAACAGTTACTTTTTTTTGCTGCACTTGTTCACAAATTAAGAATAAATTAATTTAAAAAATTAAAATTTTATTTTTTATTTTTTTGGATATTTTGAATTTCTTAATTTTTTACAATTAGAAAAAATATATTTTTAGTTTAAAAATAAAAAAAATAAATTTACAGATCTGTTGTTTATTAGATATTGCTGGACTTTATTTTATTTTTATTATTTAAATAAAAACATTTAATAATATAATTTTAAAATTCAAAAATAAAAAATTTAGTTTTTTAAAATTTTTATTTTCAAAAATATTTTTTTATTTTTTATTCACCGGATAATGCTACACCTAGACAGTTGATTTTTTTGCTGCACTTGTTCACAAATTAAGAATAAATTAATTTAAAAAATTAAAATTTTATTTTTTTATTTTTTGGATATTTTGAATTTCTTAATTTTTTACAATTAGAAAAAATATATTTTTAGTTTAAAAATAAAAAATAATAAATTTACAGATCTGTTGTTTATTAGATATTGCTGGACTTTATTTTATTTTTATTATTTAAATAAAAAAATTTAATAATATAATTTAAAATTCAAAAATAAAAAATTTAGTTTTTTAAAATTTTTTATCTTTAAAAATATTTTTTATTTTTTTATTCACCGGATAATGCTACACCCAGATAGTTGACTTTTTTCTCACTTGTTCACGAATTAAGAATAAATTAATTTAAAAATTAAAATTTTATTTTTTTATTTTTTGATATTTTTGAATTTTTTAATTTTTACAATAGAAAAAATATTTTTTATTTAAAAATAAAAAATAATAAATTTACAGATCTGTTGTTTATTAGTATTGGTGGACTTTATTTTTTTTATTATTTAAATAAAAAACATTTAATAACATAATTTAAAAATTCAAAAATATTTTTTTAATTTTTAATTTTTTAAAAATATTTTTATTTTTTATTCACCGGATAATGCTACACCAGACAGTTGACTTTTTTGTTGCACTTGTTCAGAAATTAAGAATAAATTAATTTAAAAAATTTAGAATTGTAATTTTTTATTTTTTGGATATTTTTGGAATTTTTAATTTTTTACAATTAGAAAAATATTTTTTATTTTAAAAATAAAAAATAATAAATTTATAGATCTGTTGTTTACTAGATATTGCTGGACTTTATTTTTTTTATTATTTAAATAAAAAACATTTAACAATATAATTTAAAAATTCAAAAATAAAAAATTTATTTTTTAAAATTTTTATTTTTTAAAAATATTTTTTATTTTTTATTCACCGGATAATGCTAAACCCAACAGTTACTTTTTTTTGCTGCACTTGTTCACAAATTAAGAATAAATTAATTTAAAAAATTAAAATTTATTTTTTTATTTTTTTGGATAGTCTTTGAATTTCTTAATTTTTTACAATTAGAAAAAATATATTTTTAGTTTAAAAATAAAAAATAATAAATTTACAGATCTGTTGTTTATTAGATATTGCTGGACTTTATTTTATTTTTATTATTTAAATAAAAAACATTTAATAATATAATTTTAAAATTCAAAAATAAAAAATTTAGTTTTTTAAAATTTTTTATCTTTCAAAAATATTTTTTATTTTTTTATTCACCGGATAATGCTACACCCAGATAGTTGACTTTTTCACTACACTTGTTCACGAATTAAGAATAAATTAATTTAAAAAATTAAAATTTTATTTTTTTATTTTTGTATATTTTTGGAATTTTTTAATATTTTACAATAGAAAAAATATTTTTTAATTTAAAAATAAAAATAATAAATTTACAGATCTGTTATTTATTAGTTATTGGTGGACTTTATTTTTTTTATTATTTAAATAAAAAAATTTAATAAATAATTTAAAAATTCAAAAATATTTTTTTAATTTTTATTTTTTAAAAATATTTTTTATTTTTTATTCACCGGATAATGCTACACCAGACAGTTGACTTTTTTGTTGCACTTGTTCAGAAATTAAGAATAAATTAATTTAAAAAATTTAGAATTTAATTTTTTTATTTTTTGGATATTTTTGGAATTTTTTAATTTTTTACAATTAGAAAAATATTTTTTATTTTAAAAATAAAAAATAATAAATTTATAGATCTGTTGTTTACTAGATATTGCTGGACTTTATTTTTTTTATTATTTAAATAAAAAACATTTAAAATATAATTTAAAATTCAAAAATAAAAATTTTATTTTTTAAAATTTTTAATTTTTTTAAAAATATTTTTTATTTTTTATTCACCGGATAATGCTAACCCAAACAGTTACTTTTTTTGCTGCACTTGTTCACAAATTAAGAATAAATTAATTTAAAAAATTAAAATTTATTTTTTTATTTTTTGGATAGTTTTGAATTTCTTAATTTTTTACAATTAGAAAAAATATTTTTTAGTTTAAAAATAAAAAATAATAAATTTACAGATCTGTTGTTTATTAGATATTGCTGGACTTTATTTTATTTTTATTATTTAAATAAAAAACATTTAATAATATAATTTAAAATTCAAAAATAAAAAATTTAGTTTTTTAAAATTTTTATCTTTCAAAAATATTTTTTATTTTTTTATTCACCGGATAATGCTACACCAGATAGTTGACTTTTTCACTACACTTTTCACGAATTAAGAATAAATTAATTTAAAAAATTAAAATTTTATTTTTTTATTTTTGTATATTTTTGGAATTTTTTAATATTTTACAATAGAAAAAATATTTTTTAATTTAAAAATAAAAAATAAATTTACAGATCTGTTATTTATTAGTTATTGGTGGACTTTATTTTATTTTTATTATTTAAATAAAAACATTTAATAATATAATTTAAATTCAAAAAAATTTTTTTTAAATTTTTATTTTTAAAAATATTTTTTATTTTTTATTCACCGGATAATGCTACACCCAGACAGTTGACTTTTTTTGCTGCACTTGTTCACAAATTAAGAATAAATTAATTTAAAAAATTTAGAATTTTAATTTTTTATTTTTTGGATATTTTTGGAATTTTTTAATTTTTTACAATTAGAAAAAATATTTTTATTTTAAAAATAAAAAATAATAAATTTATAGATCTGTTGTTTACTAGATATTGCTGGACTTTATTTTTTTTATTATTTAAATAAAAAATTTAATAAATAATTTAAAAATTCAAAAAAAATTTTAATTTTTAATTTTTTAAAATATTTTTATTTTTTTATTCACCGGATAATGCTACACCAGACAGTTGACTTTTTTGTTGCACTTGTTCAGAAATTAAGAATAAATTAATTTAAAAAATTTAGAATTTAATTTTTTATTTTTTGGATATTTTTGGAATTTTTTAATTTTTTACAATTAGAAAAAATATTTTTTATTTTAAAAATAAAAAATAATAAATTTATAGATCTGTTGTTTATAGATATTGCTGGACTTTATTTTTTTTATTATTTAAATAAAAAACATTTAAAATATAATTTAAAAATTAAAAATAAAAATTTATTTTTTAAATTTTTATTTTTTAAAAATATTTTTTATTTTTTATTCACCGGATAATGCTAACCCAAACAGTTACTTTTTTTGCTGCACTTGTTCACAAATTAAGAATAAATTAATTTAAAAAATTAAAATTTTATTTTTTTATTTTTTTGGATATTTTGAATTTCTTAATTTTTTACAATTAGAAAAAATATTTTTAGTTTAAAAATAAAAAAAATAAATTTACAGATCTGTTGTTTATTAGATATTGCTGGACTTTATTTTATTTTTATTATTTAAATAAAAAACATTTAATAATATAATTTAAAATTCAAAAATAAAAAATTTAGTTTTTTAAAATTTTTATTTTAAAAATATTTTTTATTTTTTATTCACCGGATAATGCTACACCAGACAGTTGACTTTTTTGCTGCACTTGTTCACAAATTAAGAATAAATTAATTTAAAAAATTAAAATTTTATTTTTTTATTTTTTTGGATATTTTGAATTTCTTAATTTTTTACAATTAGAAAAAATATTTTTTAGTTTAAAAATAAAAAATAATAAATTTACAGATCTGTTGTTTATTAGATATTGCTGGACTTTATTTTATTTTTATTATTTAAATAAAAAAATTTAATAATATAATTTAAAATTCAAAAATAAAAATTTATTTTTTAAAATTTTTTATTTTCAAAAATATTTTTTATTTTTTATTCACCGGATAATGCTACACCCAGATAGTTGACTTTTTCACTACACTTGTTCACGAATTAAGAATAAATTAATTTAAAAAATTAAAATTTTATTTTTTTATTTTTGTATATTTTTGGAATTTTTTAATATTTTACAATAGAAAAAATATTTTTTATTTAAAAATAAAAAATAATAAATTTACAGATCTGTTTTTATTAGTATTGGTGGACTTTATTTTTTTTATTATTTAAATAAAAAACATTTAATAAATAATTTAAAAATTCAAAAAATATTTTTTTAATTTTTATTTTTTAAAAATATTTTTATTTTTTATTCACCGGATAATGCTACACCAGACAGTTGACTTTTTTGTTGCACTTGTTCAGAAATTAAGAATAAATTAATTTAAAAAATTTAGAATTTAATTTTTTATTTTTTGGATATTTTTGGAATTTTTAATTTTTTACAATTAGAAAAATATTTTTTATTTTAAAAATAAAAAATAATAAATTTATAGATCTGTTGTTTACTAGATATTGCTGGACTTTATTTTTTTTATTATTTAAATAAAAAACATTTAAAATATAATTTAAAAATTCAAAAATAAAAATTTATTTTTTAAAATTTTTATTTTTTAAAAATATTTTTTATTTTTTATTCACCGGATAATGCTACACCCAACAGTTACTTTTTTTGCTGCACTTGTTCACAAATTAAGAATAAATTAATTTAAAAAATTAAAATTTATTTTTTTATTTTTTGGATAGTCTTTGAATTTCTTAATTTTTTACAATTAGAAAAAATATATTTTTAGTTTAAAAATAAAAAATAATAAATTTACAGATCTGTTGTTTATTAGATATTGCTGGACTTTATTTTATTTTTATTATTTAAATAAAAAACATTTAATAATATAATTTAAAATTCAAAAATAAAAAATTTAGTTTTTTAAAATTTTTTATCTTTCAAAAATATTTTTTATTTTTTTATTCACCGGATAATGCTACACCCAGATAGTTGACTTTTTCACTACACTTGTTCACGAATTAAGAATAAATTAATTTAAAAAATTAAAATTTTATTTTTTTATTTTTTGGATATTTTTGGAATTTTTAATATTTTACAATAGAAAAAAATATTTTTAATTTAAAAATAAAAAATAATAAATTTACAGATCTGTTATTTATTAGTTATTGGTGGACTTTATTTTTTTTATTATTTAAATAAAAAAATTTAATAAATAATTTAAAATTCAAAAATATTTTTTTAATTTTTATTTTTTAAAAATATTTTTTATTTTTTATTCACCGGATAATGCTACACCAGACAGTTGACTTTTTTGCTGCACTTGTTCAGAAATTAAGAATAAATTAATTTAAAAAATTTAGAATTTAATTTTTTATTTTTTGGATATTTTTGGAATTTTTAATTTTTTACAATTAGAAAAAATATTTTTTATTTTAAAAATAAAAAAATAATAAATTTATAGATCTGTTGTTTACTAGATATTGCTGGACTTTATTTTTTTTATTATTTAAATAAAAAACATTTAATAATATAATTTAAAAATTCAAAAATAAAAAATTTTATTTTTTAAAATTTTTATTTTTTAAAAATATTTTTTATTTTTTATTCACCGGATAATGCTAACCCAACAGTTACTTTTTTTGCTGCACTTGTTCACAAATTAAGAATAAATTAATTTAAAAAATTAAAATTTATTTTTTTATTTTTTGGATAGTTTTGAATTTCTTAATTTTTTACAATTAGAAAAATATATTTTTAGTTTAAAAATAAAAAATAATAAATTTACAGATCTGTTGTTTATTAGATATTGCTGGACTTTATTTTATTTTTATTATTTAAATAAAAAACATTTAATAATATAATTTTAAAATTCAAAAATAAAAAATTTAGTTTTTTAAAATTTTTATCTTTCAAAAATATTTTTTATTTTTTTATTCACCGGATAATGCTACACCAGATAGTTGACTTTTTTACTACACTTGTTCACGAATTAAGAATAAATTAATTTAAAAAATTAAAATTTTATTTTTTATTTTTGTATATTTTTGGAATTTTTTAATTTTTACAATAGAAAAAATATTTTTATTTAAAAATAAAAAATAATAAATTTACAGATCTGTTTTTATTAGTATTGTGGACTTTATTTTATTTTTATTATTTAAATAAAAAACATTTAATAATATAATTTAAAATTCAAAAAAAAATTTATTTTTTAAATTTTTATTTTTTAAAAATATTTTTTATTTTTTATTCACCGGATAATGCTACACCCAGACAGTTGACTTTTTTTGCTGCACTTGTTCACAAATTAAGAATAAATTAATTTAAAAAATTAAATTTTAATTTTTTATTTTTGGATATTTTGGAATTTTTAATTTTTACAATTAGAAAAAATATTTTTATTTAAAAATAAAAAATAATAAATTTATAGATCTGTTGTTTATAGATATTGCTGGACTTTATTTTTTTTATTATTTAAATAAAAAATTTAATAAATAATTTAAAATTCAAAAAAAAATTTTTTTTAATTTTTATTTTTAAAAATATTTTTATTTTTTATTCACCGGATAATGCTACACCAGACAGTTGACTTTTTTGTGCACTTGTTCAGAAATTAAGAATAAATTAATTTAAAAAATTAGAATTTAATTTTTTATTTTTTGGATATTTTTGGAATTTTTAATTTTTACAATTAGAAAAAATATTTTTTATTTAAAAATAAAAAATAATAAATTTATAGATCTGTTGTTTATAGATATTGCTGGACTTTATTTTTTTTATTATTTAAATAAAAAACATTTAATAATATAATTTAAAAATTCAAAAATAAAAATTTATTTTTTAAATTTTTATTTTTTAAAAATATTTTTTATTTTTTATTCACCGGATAATGCTAACCCAACAGTTACTTTTTTTGCTGCACTTGTTCACAAATTAAGAATAAATTAATTTAAAAAATTAAAATTTATTTTTTATTTTTTGGATATTTTGAATTTTTAATTTTTTACAATTAGAAAAAATATTTTTTATTTAAAAATAAAAAATAATAAATTTACAGATCTGTTGTTTATTAGATATTGCTGGACTTTATTTTATTTTTATTATTTAAATAAAAAACATTTAATAATATAATTTTAAAATTCAAAAATAAAAAATTTAGTTTTTTAAAATTTTTTATTTTAAAAATATTTTTTATTTTTTATTCACCGGATAATGCTACACCTAGACAGTTGACTTTTTTGCTGCACTTGTTCACAAATTAAGAATAAATTAATTTAAAAAATTAAAATTTTATTTTTTTATTTTTTGGATATTTTGAATTTTTAATTTTTACAATTAGAAAAAATATATTTTTATTTAAAAATAAAAAATAATAAATTTACAGATCTGTTGTTTATTAGATATTGCTGGACTTTATTTTATTTTTATTATTTAAATAAAAAACATTTAATAATATAATTTAAAATTCAAAAATAAAAAATTTAGTTTTTTAAAATTTTTTATCTTTAAAAATATTTTTTATTTTTTATTCACCGGATAATGCTACACCCAGATAGTTGACTTTTTTCTACACTTGTTCACGAATTAAGAATAAATTAATTTAAAAAATTAAAATTTTATTTTTTATTTTTTGTATATTTTTGGAATTTTTTAATTTTTACAATAGAAAAAAATATTTTTAATTTAAAAATAAAAAATAATAAATTTACAGATCTGTTATTTATTAGTTATTGTGGACTTTATTTTATTTTATTATTTAAATAAAAAACATTTAATAAATAATTTAAAATTCAAAAAAATTATTTTTTTAAATTTTTATTTTTTAAAAATATTTTTTATTTTTTATTCACCGGATAATGCTACACCAGACAGTTGACTTTTTTGCTGCACTTGTTCAGAAATTAAGAATAAATTAATTTAAAAAATTTAGAATTTAATTTTTTATTTTTTGGATATTTTTGGAATTTTTAATTTTTTACAATTAGAAAAAATATTTTTTATTTTAAAAATAAAAAATAATAAATTTATAGATCTGTTGTTTACTAGATATTGCTGGACTTTATTTTTTTTATTATTTAAATAAAAAACATTTAAAATATAATTTAAAAATTCAAAAATAAAAAATTTATTTTTTAAAATTTTTATTTTTTAAAAATATTTTTTATTTTTTATTCACCGGATAATGCTACACCCAGACAGTTGACTTTTTTTGCTGCACTTGTTCACAAATTAAGAATAAATTAATTTAAAAAATTAAAATTTTATTTTTTTATTTTTTGGATATTTTGAATTTTTAATTTTTTACAATTAGAAAAAATATTTTTAGTTTAAAAATAAAAAATAATAAATTTACAGATCTGTTGTTTATTAGATATTGCTGGACTTTATTTTATTTTTATTATTTAAATAAAAAACATTTAATAATATAATTTAAAATTCAAAAATAAAAAATTTAGTTTTTTAAAATTTTTTATCTTTAAAAATATTTTTTATTTTTTTATTCACCGGATAATGCTACACCCAGATAGTTGACTTTTTTCTGCACTTGTTCACGAATTAAGAATAAATTAATTTAAAAAATTAAAATTTTATTTTTTATTTTTTGGATATTTTTGGAATTTTTAATTTTTACAATAGAAAAAATATTTTTTATTTAAAAATAAAAAATAATAAATTTACAGATCTGTTTTTATTAGTATTGTGGACTTTATTTTTTTTATTATTTAAATAAAAAACATTTAATAAATAATTTAAAATTCAAAAATATTTTTTTAAATTTTTATTTTTTAAAAATATTTTTTATTTTTTATTCACCGGATAATGCTACACCAGACAGTTGACTTTTTTGCTGCACTTGTTCAGAAATTAAGAATAAATTAATTTAAAAAATTTAGAATTTAATTTTTTATTTTTGGATATTTTTGAATTTTTAATTTTTTACAATTAGAAAAAATATTTTTTATTTTAAAAATAAAAAATAATAAATTTATAGATCTGTTGTTTACTAGATATTGCTGGACTTTATTTTTTTTATTATTTAAATAAAAAACATTTAATAATATAATTTAAAAATTCAAAAATAAAAAATTTATTTTTTAAAATTTTTATTTTTTAAAAATATTTTTTATTTTTTATTCACCGGATAATGCTACACCCAACAGTTGACTTTTTTTGCTGCACTTGTTCACAAATTAAGAATAAATTAATTTAAAAAATTAAAATTTATTTTTTATTTTTTGGATATTTTGAATTTTTAATTTTTTACAATTAGAAAAAATATTTTTTATTTAAAAATAAAAAATAATAAATTTACAGATCTGTTGTTTATTAGATATTGCTGGACTTTATTTTATTTTATTATTTAAATAAAAAACATTTAATAATATAATTTAAAATTCAAAAATAAAAATTTAGTTTTTTAAAATTTTTATCTTTAAAAATATTTTTTATTTTTTATTCACCGGATAATGCTACACCAGATAGTTGACTTTTTACTGCACTTTTCACAAATTAAGAATAAATTAATTTAAAAAATTAAAATTTTATTTTTTATTTTTGTATATTTTTGGAATTTTTTAATTTTTACAATAGAAAAAATATTTTTTATTTAAAAATAAAAAATAATAATTTACAGATCTGTTGTTTATTAGTATTGTGGACTTTATTTTATTTTTATTATTTAAATAAAAAACATTTAATAATATAATTTAAATTCAAAAAAAATTTATTTTTTAAATTTTTATTTTTTAAAAATATTTTTTATTTTTTATTCACCGGATAATGCTACACCCAGACAGTTGACTTTTTTTGCTGCACTTGTTCACAAATTAAGAATAAATTAATTTAAAAAATTTAAATTTTAATTTTTTATTTTTTGGATATTTTGGAATTTTTAATTTTTTACAATTAGAAAAAATATTTTTATTTTAAAAATAAAAAATAATAAATTTATAGATCTGTTGTTTATAGATATTGCTGGACTTTATTTTATTTTTATTATTTAAATAAAAAATTTAATAAATAATTTAAAATTCAAAAAAATTTTTTTAATTTTTATTTTTTAAAATATTTTTTATTTTTTATTCACCGGATAATGCTACACCGAGACAGTTGACTTTTTTGTTGCACTTGTTCAGAAATTAAGAATAAATTAATTTAAAAAATTAGAATTTAATTTTTTATTTTTTGGATATTTTTGGAATTTTTTAATTTTTTACAATTAGAAAAAATATTTTTTATTTAAAAATAAAAAATAATAAATTTATAGATCTGTTGTTTATAGATATTGCTGGACTTTATTTTTTTTATTATTTAAATAAAAAACATTTAAAATATAATTTAAAAATTCAAAAATAAAAATTTTATTTTTTAAATTTTTTATTTTTTAAAAATATTTTTTATTTTTTATTCACCGGATAATGCTACACCCAGACAGTTACTTTTTTTGCTGCACTTGTTCACAAATTAAGAATAAATTAATTTAAAAAATTAAAATTTTATTTTTTATTTTTTGGATATTTTGAATTTTTAATTTTTTACAATTAGAAAAAATATTTTTATTTAAAAATAAAAAATAATAAATTTACAGATCTGTTGTTTATTAGATATTGCTGGACTTTATTTTATTTTTATTATTTAAATAAAAAACATTTAATAATATAATTTAAAATTCAAAAATAAAAAATTTATTTTTTAAAATTTTTATTTTAAAAATATTTTTTATTTTTTATTCACCGGATAATGCTACACCAGACAGTTGACTTTTTTTGCTGCACTTGTTCACAAATTAAGAATAAATTAATTTAAAAAATTAAAATTTTATTTTTTATTTTTTGGATATTTTGAATTTCTTAATTTTTTACAATTAGAAAAAATATATTTTTAGTTTAAAAATAAAAAATAATAAATTTACAGATCTGTTGTTTATTAGATATTGCTGGACTTTATTTTATTTTTATTATTTAAATAAAAAACATTTAATAATATAATTTAAAATTCAAAAATAAAAAATTTAGTTTTTTAAAATTTTTTATCTTTAAAAATATTTTTATTTTTTATTCACCGGATAATGCTACACCCAGATAGTTGACTTTTTTCTGCACTTGTTCACGAATTAAGAATAAATTAATTTAAAAAATTAAATTTTAATTTTTTATTTTTGATATTTTTGGAATTTTTTAATTTTTACAATAGAAAAAATATTTTTATTTAAAAATAAAAAATAATAAATTTACAGATCTGTTTTTATTAGTATTGTGGACTTTATTTTATTTTTATTATTTAAATAAAAAACATTTAATAATATAATTTAAAATTCAAAAATATTTTTTTAAATTTTTATTTTTTAAAAATATTTTTTATTTTTTATTCACCGGATAATGCTACACCAGACAGTTGACTTTTTTGTTGCACTTGTTCAGAAATTAAGAATAAATTAATTTAAAAAATTTAGAATTTAATTTTTTATTTTTTGGATATTTTTGGAATTTTTAATTTTTTACAATTAGAAAAAATATTTTTTATTTTAAAAATAAAAAATAATAAATTTATAGATCTGTTGTTTACTAGATATTGCTGGACTTTATTTTTTTTATTATTTAAATAAAAAACATTTAAAATATAATTTAAAAATTCAAAAATAAAAAATTTATTTTTTAAATTTTTATTTTTTAAAAATATTTTTTATTTTTTATTCACCGGATAATGCTAACCCAACAGTTGACTTTTTTTGCTGCACTTGTTCACAAATTAAGAATAAATTAATTTAAAAAATTAAAATTTTATTTTTTATTTTTTGGATATTTTTGAATTTTTAATTTTTACAATTAGAAAAAATATATTTTTAGTTTAAAAATAAAAAATAATAAATTTACAGATCTGTTGTTTATTAGATATTGCTGGACTTTATTTTATTTTTATTATTTAAATAAAAAACATTTAATAATATAATTTAAAATTCAAAAATAAAAATTTAGTTTTTTAAAATTTTTTATCTTTAAAAATATTTTTTATTTTTTATTCACCGGATAATGCTACACCCAGATAGTTGACTTTTTTCTGCACTTGTTCACGAATTAAGAATAAATTAATTTAAAAAATTAAAATTTTATTTTTTATTTTTTGATATTTTTGGAATTTTTTAATTTTTACAATAGAAAAAATATTTTTATTTAAAAATAAAAAATAATAAATTTACAGATCTGTTTTTATTAGATATTGTGGACTTTATTTTATTTTTATTATTTAAATAAAAAACATTTAATAATATAATTTAAAATTCAAAAAAAATTATTTTTTAAATTTTTATTTTTTAAAAATATTTTTTATTTTTTATTCACCGGATAATGCTACACCAGACAGTTGACTTTTTTGCTGCACTTGTTCAGAAATTAAGAATAAATTAATTTAAAAAATTTAGAATTTAATTTTTTATTTTTTGGATATTTTTGGAATTTTTAATTTTTTACAATTAGAAAAAATATTTTTATTTTAAAAATAAAAAAATAATAAATTTATAGATCTGTTGTTTACTAGATATTGCTGGACTTTATTTTTTTTATTATTTAAATAAAAAAATTTAATAATATAATTTAAAATTCAAAAATAAAAAATTTATTTTTTAAAATTTTTATTTTTTAAAAATATTTTTTATTTTTTATTCACCGGATAATGCTACACCCAGACAGTTGACTTTTTTTGCTGCACTTGTTCACAAATTAAGAATAAATTAATTTAAAAAATTAAAATTTATTTTTTATTTTTTGGATATTTTGAATTTTTAATTTTTTACAATTAGAAAAAATATTTTTAGTTTAAAAATAAAAAATAATAAATTTACAGATCTGTTGTTTATTAGATATTGCTGGACTTTATTTTATTTTTATTATTTAAATAAAAAACATTTAATAATATAATTTAAAATTCAAAAATAAAAAATTTAGTTTTTTAAAATTTTTATTTTAAAAATATTTTTTATTTTTTATTCACCGGATAATGCTACACCAGATAGTTGACTTTTTTCTGCACTTGTTCACAAATTAAGAATAAATTAATTTAAAAAATTAAAATTTTATTTTTTATTTTTTGGATATTTTTGGAATTTTTAATTTTTACAATAGAAAAAATATTTTTTATTTAAAAATAAAAAATAATAAATTTACAGATCTGTTTTTATTAGATATTGTGGACTTTATTTTATTTTTATTATTTAAATAAAAAACATTTAATAATATAATTTAAAATTCAAAAAAAAATTTATTTTTTAAAATTTTTTATTTTTAAAAATATTTTTTATTTTTTATTCACCGGATAATGCTACACCCAGACAGTTGACTTTTTTTGCTGCACTTGTTCACAAATTAAGAATAAATTAATTTAAAAAATTAAATTTTAATTTTTTATTTTTTGGATATTTTTGAATTTTTAATTTTTTACAATTAGAAAAAATATTTTTATTTAAAAATAAAAAATAATAAATTTATAGATCTGTTGTTTATTAGATATTGCTGGACTTTATTTTATTTTTATTATTTAAATAAAAAACATTTAATAATATAATTTAAAAATTCAAAAAAAAATTTATTTTTTAAATTTTTATTTTTAAAAATATTTTTTATTTTTTATTCACCGGATAATGCTACACCAGACAGTTGACTTTTTTGCTGCACTTGTTCACAAATTAAGAATAAATTAATTTAAAAAATTAAATTTAATTTTTTATTTTTTGGATATTTTTGGAATTTTTTAATTTTTTACAATTAGAAAAAATATTTTTTATTTTAAAAATAAAAAATAATAAATTTATAGATCTGTTGTTTATAGATATTGCTGGACTTTATTTTTTTTATTATTTAAATAAAAAACATTTAATAATATAATTTAAAAATTCAAAAATAAAAATTTATTTTTTAAAATTTTTATTTTTTAAAAATATTTTTTATTTTTTATTCACCGGATAATGCTACACCCAGACAGTTGACTTTTTTTGCTGCACTTGTTCACAAATTAAGAATAAATTAATTTAAAAAATTAAAATTTATTTTTTATTTTTTGGATATTTTGAATTTTTAATTTTTTACAATTAGAAAAAATATTTTTATTTAAAAATAAAAAATAATAAATTTACAGATCTGTTGTTTATTAGATATTGCTGGACTTTATTTTATTTTATTATTTAAATAAAAAACATTTAATAATATAATTTAAAATTCAAAAATAAAAAATTTATTTTTTAAAATTTTTATTTTTAAAAATATTTTTTATTTTTTATTCACCGGATAATGCTACACCAGACAGTTGACTTTTTTTGCTGCACTTGTTCACAAATTAAGAATAAATTAATTTAAAAAATTAAAATTTTATTTTTTATTTTTTGGATATTTTGAATTTCTTAATTTTTTACAATTAGAAAAAATATATTTTTAGTTTAAAAATAAAAAATAATAAATTTACAGATCTGTTGTTTATTAGATATTGCTGGACTTTATTTTATTTTTATTATTTAAATAAAAAACATTTAATAATATAATTTAAAATTCAAAAATAAAAAATTTATTTTTTAAAATTTTTATTTTTAAAAATATTTTTTATTTTTTATTCACCGGATAATGCTACACCCAGATAGTTGACTTTTTTCTGCACTTGTTCACGAATTAAGAATAAATTAATTTAAAAAATTAAAATTTTATTTTTTTATTTTTGATATTTTTGGAATTTTTTAATTTTTACAATAGAAAAAATATTTTTATTTAAAAATAAAAAATAATAAATTTACAGATCTGTTGTTTATTAGATATTGTGGACTTTATTTTTTTTATTATTTAAATAAAAAACATTTAATAAATAATTTAAAAATTCAAAAAAATTATTTTTTAAATTTTTATTTTTTAAAAATATTTTTTATTTTTTATTCACCGGATAATGCTACACCAGACAGTTGACTTTTTTGCTGCACTTGTTCAAAATTAAGAATAAATTAATTTAAAAAATTTAAATTTAATTTTTTATTTTTTGGATATTTTTGGAATTTTTAATTTTTTACAATTAGAAAAAATATTTTTTATTTAAAAATAAAAAATAATAAATTTATAGATCTGTTGTTTATAGATATTGCTGGACTTTATTTTTTTTATTATTTAAATAAAAAACATTTAATAATATAATTTAAAAATTCAAAAATAAAAAATTTATTTTTTAAATTTTTATTTTTTAAAAATATTTTTTATTTTTTATTCACCGGATAATGCTACACCCAGACAGTTGACTTTTTTTGCTGCACTTGTTCACAAATTAAGAATAAATTAATTTAAAAAATTAAAATTTATTTTTTATTTTTTGGATATTTTGAATTTTTAATTTTTTACAATTAGAAAAAATATTTTTTATTTAAAAATAAAAAATAATAAATTTACAGATCTGTTGTTTATTAGATATTGCTGGACTTTATTTTATTTTTATTATTTAAATAAAAAACATTTAATAATATAATTTAAAATTCAAAAATAAAAATTTATTTTTTAAAATTTTTATTTTTAAAAATATTTTTTATTTTTTATTCACCGGATAATGCTACACCCAGACAGTTGACTTTTTTGCTGCACTTGTTCACAAATTAAGAATAAATTAATTTAAAAAATTAAAATTTTAATTTTTTATTTTTTGGATATTTTTGGAATTTTTAATTTTTACAATTAGAAAAAATATTTTTTATTTAAAAATAAAAAATAATAAATTTACAGATCTGTTGTTTATTAGATATTGCTGGACTTTATTTTTTTTATTATTTAAATAAAAAAATTTAATAAATAATTTAAAATTCAAAAAATATTTTTTAATTTTTATTTTTTAAAAATATTTTTTATTTTTTTATTCACCGGATAATGCTACACCAGACAGTTGACTTTTTTGCTGCACTTGTTCAGAAATTAAGAATAAATTAATTTAAAAAATTTAGAATTTAATTTTTTTATTTTTTGGATATTTTTGGAATTTTTAATTTTTTACAATTAGAAAAAATATTTTTTATTTTAAAAATAAAAAATAATAAATTTATAGATCTGTTGTTTACTAGATATTGCTGGACTTTATTTTTTTTATTATTTAAATAAAAAACATTTAATAATATAATTTAAAAATTCAAAAATAAAAATTTATTTTTTAAAATTTTTATTTTTTAAAAATATTTTTTATTTTTTATTCACCGGATAATGCTACACCCAGACAGTTGACTTTTTTTGCTGCACTTGTTCACAAATTAAGAATAAATTAATTTAAAAAATTAAAATTTATTTTTTATTTTTTTGGATAGTTTTGAATTTCTTAATTTTTTACAATTAGAAAAAATATATTTTTAGTTTAAAAATAAAAAATAATAAATTTACAGATCTGTTGTTTATTAGATATTGCTGGACTTTATTTTATTTTTATTATTTAAATAAAAAACATTTAATAATATAATTTTAAAATTCAAAAATAAAAAATTTAGTTTTTTAAAATTTTTATCTTTAAAAATATTTTTTATTTTTTTATTCACCGGATAATGCTACACCCAGATAGTTGACTTTTTCCTACACTTGTTCACGAATTAAGAATAAATTAATTTAAAAAATTAAAATTTTATTTTTTTATTTTTTGATATTTTGGAATTTTTTAATTTTTACAATAGAAAAAATATTTTTTATTTAAAAATAAAAAAATAAATTTACAGATCTGTTATTTATTAGATATTGCTGGACTTTATTTTATTTTTATTATTTAAATAAAAAACATTTAATAATATAATTTAAAATTCAAAAAAAAATTTATTTTTTAAAATTTTTATTTTTAAAAATATTTTTTATTTTTTATTCACCGGATAATGCTACACCCAGACAGTTGACTTTTTTTGCTGCACTTGTTCACAAATTAAGAATAAATTAATTTAAAAAATTAAATTTTAATTTTTTATTTTTTGGATATTTTTGGAATTTTTAATTTTTTACAATTAGAAAAAATATTTTTATTTTAAAAATAAAAAATAATAAATTTAAGATCTGTTGTTTATTAGATATTGCTGGACTTTATTTTTTTTATTATTTAAATAAAAACATTTAATAATATAATTTAAAAATTCAAAAAAAAATTTTATTTTTAATTTTTTTAAAAATATTTTTTATTTTTTATTCACCGGATAATGCTACACCAGACAGTTGACTTTTTTGCTGCACTTGTTCAGAAATTAAGAATAAATTAATTTAAAAAATTAAATTTAATTTTTTATTTTTTGGATATTTTTGGAATTTTTAATTTTTACAATTAGAAAAAATATTTTTTATTTAAAAATAAAAAATAATAAATTTATAGATCTGTTGTTTATAGATATTGCTGGACTTTATTTTTTTTATTATTTAAATAAAAAACATTTAATAATATAATTTAAAAATTAAAAATAAAAATTTATTTTTTAAAATTTTTATTTTTTAAAAATATTTTTTATTTTTTATTCACCGGATAATGCTAACCCAACAGTTGACTTTTTTTTGCTGCACTTGTTCACAAATTAAGAATAAATTAATTTAAAAAATTAAAATTTTATTTTTTATTTTTTGGATATTTTGAATTTTTAATTTTTTACAATTAGAAAAAATATTTTTTATTTAAAAATAAAAAATAATAAATTTACAGATCTGTTGTTTATTAGATATTGCTGGACTTTATTTTATTTTTATTATTTAAATAAAAACATTTAATAATATAATTTAAAATTCAAAAATAAAAAATTTATTTTTTAAAATTTTTATTTTTAAAAATATTTTTTATTTTTTATTCACCGGATAATGCTACACCAGACAGTTGACTTTTTTTGCTGCACTTGTTCACAAATTAAGAATAAATTAATTTAAAAAATTAAAATTTTATTTTTTTATTTTTTGGATATTTTGAATTTTTAATTTTTTACAATTAGAAAAAATATATTTTTAGTTTAAAAATAAAAAATAATAAATTTACAGATCTGTTGTTTATTAGATATTGCTGGACTTTATTTTATTTTTATTATTTAAATAAAAAACATTTAATAATATAATTTAAAATTCAAAAATAAAAATTTAGTTTTTTAAAATTTTTTATTTTAAAAATATTTTTTATTTTTTATTCACCGGATAATGCTACACCCAGATAGTTGACTTTTTCCTACACTTGTTCACGAATTAAGAATAAATTAATTTAAAAAATTAAAATTTTATTTTTTATTTTTGTATATTTTTGGAATTTTTAATTTTTACAATAGAAAAAATATTTTTATTTAAAAATAAAAAATAATAAATTTACAGATCTGTTTTTATTAGATATTGTGGACTTTATTTTTTTTATTATTTAAATAAAAAACATTTAATAATATAATTTAAAATTCAAAAATATTTTTTTTAAATTTTTATTTTTTAAAAATATTTTTATTTTTTATTCACCGGATAATGCTACACCAGACAGTTGACTTTTTTGCTGCACTTGTTCACAAATTAAGAATAAATTAATTTAAAAAATTTAGAATTTAATTTTTTATTTTTTGGATATTTTTGGAATTTTTAATTTTTTACAATTAGAAAAAATATTTTTTATTTTAAAAATAAAAAAATAATAAATTTATAGATCTGTTGTTTACTAGATATTGCTGGACTTTATTTTTTTTATTATTTAAATAAAAAACATTTAATAATATAATTTAAAAATTCAAAAATAAAAATTTATTTTTTAAAATTTTTATTTTTAAAAATATTTTTTATTTTTTATTCACCGGATAATGCTACACCCAGACAGTTGACTTTTTTTGCTGCACTTGTTCACAAATTAAGAATAAATTAATTTAAAAAATTAAAATTTATTTTTTTATTTTTTGGATATTTTTGAATTTTTAATTTTTACAATTAGAAAAAATATTTTTTATTTTAAAAATAAAAAATAATAAATTTACAGATCTGTTGTTTATTAGATATTGCTGGACTTTATTTTATTTTTATTATTTAAATAAAAAACATTTAATAATATAATTTAAAATTCAAAAATAAAAAATTTATTTTTTAAAATTTTTATTTTTAAAAATATTTTTTATTTTTTATTCACCGGATAATGCTACACCCAGACAGTTGACTTTTTTGCTGCACTTGTTCACAAATTAAGAATAAATTAATTTAAAAAATTAAAATTTTAATTTTTTATTTTTTGGATATTTTTGGAATTTTTAATTTTTACAATTAGAAAAAATATTTTTTATTTAAAAATAAAAAATAATAAATTTACAGATCTGTTGTTTATTAGATATTGCTGGACTTTATTTTATTTTTATTATTTAAATAAAAAACATTTAATAATATAATTTAAAATTCAAAAATAAAAATTTATTTTTTAAATTTTTATTTTTAAAAATATTTTTTATTTTTTATTCACCGGATAATGCTACACCCAGACAGTTGACTTTTTTGCTGCACTTGTTCACAAATTAAGAATAAATTAATTTAAAAAATTAAATTTAATTTTTTTATTTTTGGATATTTTTGGAATTTTTAATTTTTTACAATTAGAAAAAATATTTTTTATTTAAAAATAAAAAATAATAAATTTATAGATCTGTTGTTTATTAGATATTGCTGGACTTTATTTTTTTTATTATTTAAATAAAAAACATTTAATAATATAATTTAAAATTCAAAAATAAAAAATTTATTTTTTAAAATTTTTATTTTTAAAAATATTTTTTATTTTTTATTCACCGGATAATGCTACACCCAGACAGTTGACTTTTTTTGCTGCACTTGTTCACAAATTAAGAATAAATTAATTTAAAAAATTAAAATTTATTTTTTATTTTTTGGATATTTTGAATTTTTAATTTTTACAATTAGAAAAAATATTTTTATTTAAAAATAAAAATAATAAATTTACAGATCTGTTGTTTATTAGATATTGCTGGACTTTATTTTATTTTTATTATTTAAATAAAAAACATTTAATAATATAATTTAAAATTCAAAAATAAAAAATTTATTTTTTAAAATTTTTATTTTAAAAATATTTTTTATTTTTTATTCACCGGATAATGCTACACCAGATAGTTGACTTTTTCTCACTTGTTCACAATTAAGAATAAATTAATTTAAAAAATTAAAATTTTATTTTTTATTTTTGATATTTTGGAATTTTTAATTTTTACAATAGAAAAAATATTTTTATTTAAAAATAAAAATAATAATTTACAGATCTGTTTTTATTAGTATTGTGGACTTTATTTTTTTTATTATTTAAATAAAAAAATTTAATAATATAATTTAAAATTCAAAAAATTATTTTTTAAATTTTTATTTTTTAAAATATTTTTTATTTTTTATTCACCGGATAATGCTACACCCAGACAGTTGACTTTTTTTGCTGCACTTGTTCACAAATTAAGAATAAATTAATTTAAAAAATTAAATTTTAATTTTTTATTTTTTGGATATTTTTGAATTTTTAATTTTTTACAATTAGAAAAATATTTTTATTTAAAAATAAAAAATAATAAATTTATAGATCTGTTGTTTACTAGATATTGCTGGACTTTATTTTTTTTATTATTTAAATAAAAAATTTAATAAATAATTTAAAAATTAAAAATTTTTTTAATTTTTTTTTTAAAATATTTTTATTTTTTATTCACCGGATAATGCTAACCAACAGTTGACTTTTTTTGCACTTGTTCAAATTAAGAATAAATTAATTTAAAAAATTAAATTTATTTTTTTTTTTTATATTTTGAAATTTTTAATTTTTTACAATTAGAAAAAATATTTTTATTTAAAAATAAAAAATAATAATTTATAGATCTGTTGTTTATAGATATTGCTGGACTTTATTTTTTTTATTATTTAAATAAAAACATTTAATAATATAATTTAAAATTAAAAAATTTTTTTTTTTTTTTTTTTTTTTTTTTTTTTTTTCACCGATAATGCTAACCAACAGTTTTTTTTTTGCTTGTTCACAATTAGAATAATTTTTAAAATTTTTTTTTTTTTTTTTTTTTTTTTTTTTTTTTTTTTTATTTTTTTTTTATTATTTAATATAATTTA
>NC_092038.1:87901634-88062609 GCF_003086295.3 Arachis hypogaea | reverse complement strand
ATTTTTAAATTTTTTAATTTTTTTTTTTTTTTTAAATTTATTTTTATTTTAAAAGTTAAAAATAATACATTTATGCTGTTGTTTATAGATATTGTGACTTTATTTTATTTTTATATTAAAATAAAATATTTAATAATATATTAAAAATTCAAAAAATTATTTTTTTTAAATTTTTTATTTTTTTAAAATATTTTTTTATTCACCGGATAATGCTACACGCAGACAGTTGACTTTTTTCTGCACTTGTTCACAAATTTAGAATAAATTAATTTAAAAAAATTTAAAATTTTATTTTTTTATTTTTTTGGATATTTTAGGAATTTCTTAATTTTTTACAATTAGAAAAAATATATTTTTAGTTTAAAAATAAAAAAATAATAAATTTATAAATCTATTGTTTATTAGATATTGCTTGACTTTATTTTATTTTTATTATTTAATAAAAACATTTAATAATATAATTTAAAATTCAAAATAATTTTTTTTAATTTTTATTTTTTAAAATATTTTTTTTTTTATTCACCAGATAATGTACACCCAGACAGTTGACTTTTTCTGCATTTGTTCACAAATTAAGAATAAATTAATTTAAAAAATTTAAAATTTTAATTTTCTATATTTTTTGGATATTTTAGGAATTTCTTAATTTTTTACAATTAGAAAAAATATATTTTTAGTTTAAAAATAAAAAATAATAAATTTACAAATCTATTGTTTATTAGATATTGCTGGACTTTATTTAATTTTTATTATTTAAATAAAAATATTTAATAATATAATTTAAAAATTAAAAATAAAAAAATTTATTTTTTTAATTTTTTAATTTTTTTAAAAATATTTTTATTTTTTTATTTACCGAATAATGCTATACCTAGACAGTTGACTTTTTTTGCTACACTTATTCACAAATTAAGAATAAATTAAGTTAAAAAATTTAAAATTTTAATTTTTTATATTTTTGGATATTTTAGAAATTTTTTAATTTTTTACAATTAGAAAAATATATTTTTAGTTTATAAATAAAAAAATAAATTTACAAATCTATTTTTTATTAGATTTTGTTGGACTTTATTTTATTTTTATTATTTAAATAAAAAACATTTAATAATATAATTTAAAAATTCAAAAATAAAAAGTTTTATTTTTTTATTTTTTTATTCACCGGATAATGCTACACCTAGCCAGTTGACTTTTTTTTGCTGCACTTGTTCAGAAATTAAGAATAAATTAATTTAAAAAATTTAGAATTTTAAATTTTTTGGATATTTTTGGAATTTTTTAATTTTTTACAATTAGAAAAAATATTTTTATTTTAAAAGTTAAAAAATAATACATTTATAGGCCTGTTGTTTACTAGATATTGCTGGACTTTATTTTATTTTTATCATTAAAATAAAAATATTTAATAATATAATTTAAAAATTCAAAAAAAATTATTTTTTTTAAATTTTTTATTTTTTTTAAAATATTTTTTTTTCACCGGATAATGCTACACGCAGACAATTGACTTTTTTCTGCACTTGTTCACAAATTTAGAATAAATTAATTTAAAAAAATTTAAAATTTTATTTTTTTATTTTTTTGGATATTTTAGGAATTTCTTAATTTTTTACAATTAGAAAAAATATATTTTTAGTTTAAAAATAAAAAAATAATAAATTTATAAATCTATTGTTTATTAGATATTGCTTGACTTTATTTTATATTTATTATTTAAATAAAAAACATTTAATAATATAATTTAAAAATTCAAAAATTAATTTTTTTTTTAATTTTTAATTTTTTAAAAATATTTTTATTTTTTTATTCACCAGATAATGTTACACCCAGACAGTTGACTTTTTTACTGCATTTGTTCACAAATTAAGAATAAATTAATTTAAAAAATTTAAAATTTTAATTTTCTATATTTTTTGGATATTTTAGGAATTTCTTAATTTTTTACAATTAGAAAAAATATATTTTTAGTTTAAAAATAAAAAATAATAAATTTACAAATCTATTGTTTATTACATATTGCTGGACTTTATTTAATTTTTATTATTTAAATAAAAATATTTAATAATATAATTTAAAAATTAAAAATAAAAAAATTTATTTTTTTAATTTTTAATTTTTTAAAAATATTTTTATTTTTTTATTTACCGAATAATGCTATACCTAGACAGTTGACTTTTTTTGCTACACTTATTCACAAATTAAGAATAAATTAAGTTAAAAAATTTAAAATTTTAATTTTTTATATTTTTGGATATTTTAGAATTTTTTTAATTTTTTACAATTAGAAAAATATATTTTTAGTTTATAAATAAAAAAATAAATTTACAAATCTATTTTTTATTAGATTTTGTTGGACTTTATTTTATTTTTATTATTTAAATAAAAAACATTTAATAATATAATTTAAAAATTCAAAAATAAAAAGTTTTATTTTTTTATTTTTTTATTCACCGGATAATGCTACACCTAGCCAGTTGACTTTTTTTTGCTGCACTTGTTCAGAAATTAAGAATAAATTAATTTAAAATATTTAGAATTTTAAATTTTTTGGATATTTTTGAATTTTTAATTTTTTACAATTAGAAAAAATATTTTTATTTTAAAAGTTAAAAAATAATACATTTATAGGCCTGTTGTTTACTAGATATTGCTGGACTTTATTTTATTTTTATCATTAAAATAAAAATATTTAATAATATAATTTAAAAATTCAAAAAAAATTATTTTTTTTAAATTTTTATTTTTTTAAAAATATTTTTTTATTCACCGGATAATGCTACACGCAGACAGTTGACTTTTTTCTGCACTTGTTCACAAATTTAGAATAAATTAATTTAAAAAATTTTAAAATTTTAATTTTTTATATTTTTTGGATATTTTAGGAATTTCTTAATTTTTTACAATTAGAAAAATATATTTTTAGTTAAAAAATAGAAAATAATAAATTTACAAATCTATTGTTTATTAGATATTGCTGGACTTTATTTTATTTTTATTATTTAAATAAAAATATTTAATAATATACTTTAAAAATTCAAAAATAAAAAATTTTATTTTTTTAATTTTTTAATTTTTTTAAAAATATTTTTATTTTTTTATTTACCGGATAATGCTATACCTAGACAGTTGACTTTTTTTGCTGCACTTATTCACAAATTAAGAATAAATTAAGTTAAAAAATTTAAAATTTTAATTTTTTATATTTTTGGATATTTTAGAAATTTTTTAATTTTTTACAATTAGAAAAATATATTTTTAGTTTATAAATAAAAAAAATTAATTTACAAATCTAATGTTTATTAGATTTTGTTGGACTTTATTTTATTTTTATTATTTAAATAAAAAACATTTAATAATATAATTTAAAAATTCAAAAATAAAAAGTTTTATTTTTTTATTTTTTTATTCACCGGATAATGCTACACCTAGCCAGTTGACTTTTTTTTGCTGCACTTGTTCAGAAATTAAGAATAAATTAATTTAAAAAATTTAGAATTTTAAATTTTTTGGATATTTTTGGAATTTTTTAATTTTTTACAATTAGAAAAAATATTTTTTACTTTAAAAGTTAAAAAAAGTAATAAATTTATAGATCTGTTGTTTACTAGATATTGTTGGACTTTATTTTATTTTTATTATTAAAATAAAAATATTTAATAATATAATTTAAAAATACAAAAAAACTATTTTTTTTTAATTTTTAATTTTTTTAAAAATATTTTTTTTATTCACCGGATAATGCTACACCCAGACAGTTGACTTTTTTCTGCACTTGTTCACAAATTTAGAATAAATTAATTTAAAAAATTTTAAAATTTTATTTTTTTATTTTTTTGGATATTTTTGGAATTTCTTAATTTTTTACAATTAGAAAAAATATATTTTTAGTTTAAAAATAAAAAAATAATAAATTTATAAATCTATTGTTTATTAGATATTGCTTGATTTTATTTTATTTTTATTATTTAAATAAAAAAATTTAATAATATAATTTAAAAATTCAAAAACAATTTTTTTTTTAATTTTTAGTTTTTTAAAAATATTTTTTATTTTTTTATTCACCAGATAATGTTACACCCAGACAGTTGACTTTTTTACTGCATTTGTTCACAAATTAAGAATAAATTAATTTAAAAAATTTAAAATTTTAATTTTTTATATTTTTTGGATATTTTAGGAATTTCTTAATTTTTTACAATTAGAAAAAATATATTTTTAGTTTAAAAATAAAAAATAATAAATTTACAAATCTATTGTTTATTAGATATTGCTGGACTTTATTTAATTTTTATTATTTAAATAAAAATATTTAATAATATAATTTAAAAATTAAAAATAAAAAATTTATTTTTTTAATTTTTTAATTTTTTTAAAAATATTTTTATTTTTTTATTTACCAAATAATGCTATACCTAGACAGTTGACTTTTTTTGCTACACTTATTCACAAATTAAGAATAAATTAAGTTAAAAAATTTAAAATTTTAATTTTTTATATTTTTGGATATTTTAGAAATTTTTTAATTTTTTACAATTAGAAAAATATATTTTTAGTTTATAAATAAAAAAAATAAATTTACAAATCTATTTTTATTAGATTTTGTTGGACTTTATTTTATTTTTATTATTTAAATAAAAAACATTTAATAATATAATTTAAAAATTCAGAAATAAAAAGTTTTATTTTTTTATTTTTTTATTCACCGGATAATGCTACACCTAGCCAGTTGACTTTTTTTTGCTGCACTTGTTCAGAAATTAAGAATAAATTAATTTAAAAATTTTAGAATTTTAAATTTTTTGGATATTTTTGGAATTTTTTAATTTTTTACAATTAGAAAAAATATTTTTATTTTAAAAGTTAAAAAATAATACATTTATAGGCCTGTTGTTTACTAGATATTGCTGGACTTTATTTTATTTTTATTATTAAAATAAAAATATTTAATAATATAATTTAAAAATTCAAAAAAAATTATTTTTTTTAAATTTTTTTTTTTTAAAAATATTTTTTTATTCACCGGATAATGCTACACGCAGACAGTTGACTTTTTTCTGCACTTGTTCACAAATTTAGAATAAATTAATTTAAAAAATTTAAAATTTTAATTTTTTATATTTTTTGGATATTTTAGGAATTTCTTAATTTTTTACAATTAGAAAAAATATATTTTTAGTTTAAAAATAAAAAATAATAAATTTACAAATCTATTGTTTATTAGATATTGCTGGACTTTATTTTATTTTTATTATTTAAATAAAAATATTTAATAATATACTTTAAAAATTCAAAAATAAAAAATTTTATTTTTTTAATTTTTTAATTTTTTTAAAAATATTTTTATTTTTTTATTTACCGGATAATGCTATACCTAGACAGTTGACTTTTTTTGCTACACTTATTCACAAATTAAGAATAAATTAAGTTAAAAAATTTAAAATTTTAATTTTTTATATTTTTGGATATTTTAGAAATTTTTTAATTTTTTACAATTAGAAAAATATATTTTTAGTTTATAAATAAAAAAAATTAATTTACAAATCTAATGTTTATTAGATTTTGTTGGACTTTATTTTATTTTTATTATTTAAATAAAAAACATTTAATAATATAATTTAAAAATTCAAAAATAAAAAGTTTTATTTTTTTATTTTTTTATTCACCGGATAATGCTACACCTAGCCAGTTGACTTTTTTTTGCTGCACTTGTTCAGAAATTAAGAATAAATTAATTTAAAAAATTTAGAATTTTAAATTTTTTGGATATTTTTGGAATTTTTAAATTTTTTACAATTAGAAACAATATTTTTATTTTAAAAGTTAAAAAATAATACATTTATAGGCCTGTTGTTTACTAGATATTGCTGGACTTTATTTTATTTTTATCATTAAAATAAAAATATTTAATAATATAATTTAAAAATTCAAAAAAAATTATTTTTTTTAAATTTTTTATTTTTTTAAAAATATTTTTTTATTCACCGGATAATGCTACACGCAGACAGTTGACTTTTTTCTGCACTTGTTCACAAATTTAGAATAAATTAATTTAAAAAAATTTAAAATTTTATTTTTTTATTTTTTTGGATATTTTAGGAATTTCTTAATTTTTTACAATTAGAAAAAATATATTTTTAGTTTAAAAATAAAAAAATAATAAATTTATAAATCTATTGTTTATTAGATATTGCTTGACTTTATTTTATATTTATTATTTAAATAAAAAACATTTAATAATATAATTTAAAAATTCAAAAATAAAATTTTTTTTTTAATTTTTAATTTTTTAAAAATATTTTTTATTTTTTTATTCACCAGATAATGTTACACCCAGACAGTTGACTTTTTTACTGCATTTGTTCACAAATTAAGAATAAATTAATTTAAAAAATTTAAAATTTTAATTTTCTATATTTTTTGGATATTTTAGGAATTTCTTAATTTTTTACAATTAGAAAAATATATTTTTAGTTTAAAAATAAAAAATAATAAATTTACAAATCTATTGTTTATTAGATATTGCTGGACTTTATTTAATTTTTATTATTTAAATAAAAATATTTAATAATATAATTTAAAAATTATAAAATAAAAAATTTATTTTTTTAATTTTTTAATTTTTTTAAAAATATTTTTATTTTTTTATTTACCGAATAATGCTATACCTAGACAGTTGACTTTTTTTGCTACACTTATTCACAAATTAAGAATAAATTAAGTTAAAAAATTTAAAATTTTAATTTTTTATATTTTTGGATATTTTAGAAATTTTTTAATTTTTTACAATTAGAAAAATATATTTTTAGTTTATAAATAAAAAAAATAAATTTACAAATCTATTTTTTATTAGATTTTGTTGGACTTTATTTTATTTTTATTATTTAAATAAAAAACATTTAATAATATAATTTAAAAATTCAAAAATAAAAAGTTTTATTTTTTTATTTTTTTATTCACCGGATAATGCTACACCTAGCCAGTTGACTTTTTTTTGCTGCACTTGTTCAGAAATTAAGAATAAATTAATTTAAAAAATTTAGAATTTTAAATTTTTTGGATATTTTTGGAATTTTTTAATTTTTTACAATTAGAAAAAATATTTTTATTTTAAAAGTTAAAAAATAATACATTTATAGGCCTGTTGTTTACTAGATATTGCTGGACTTTATTTTATTTTTATTATTAAAATAAAAATATTTAATAATATAATTTAAAAATACAAAAAAATTATTTTTTTTAATTTTTAATTTTTTTAAAATATTTTTTTATTCACCGGATAATGCTACACCCAGACAGTTGACTTTTTTCTGCACTTGTTCACAAATTTAGAATAAATTAATTTAAAAAATTTTAAAATTTTATTTTTTTATTTTTTTGGATATTTTTGGAATTTCTTAATTTTTTACAATTAGAAAAAATATATTTTTAGTTTAAAAATAAAAAAATAATAAATTTATAAATCTATTGTTTATTAGATATTGCTTGATTTTATTTTATTTTTATTATTTAAATAAAAAACATTTAATAATATAATTTAAAAATTCAAAAATAATTTTTTTTTTAATTTTTAATTTTTTAAAAATATTTTTTATTTTTTTATTCACCAGATAATGTTACACCCAGACAGTTGACTTTTTTACTGCATTTGTTCACAAATTAAGAATAAATTAATTTAAAAAATTTAAAATTTTAATTTTTTATATTTTTTGGATATTTTAGGAATTTCTTAATTTTTTACAATTAGAAAAAATATATTTTTAGTTTAAAAATAAAAAATAATAAATTTACAAATCTATTGTTTATTAGATATTGCTGGACTTTATTTAATTTTTATTATTTAAATAAAAATATTTAATAATATAATTTAAAAATTCAAAAATAAAAAAATTTATTTTTTTAATTTTTTAATTTTTTTAAACATATTTTTATTTTTTTATTTACCGGATAATGCTATACCTAGACAGTTGACTTTTTTTGCTACACTTATTCACAAATTAAGAATAAATTAAGTTAAAAAATTTAAAATTTTAATTTTTTATATTTTTGGATATTTTAGAAATTTTTTAATTTTTTACAATTAGAAAAATATATTTTTAGTTTATAAATAAAAAAAATAAATTTACAAATCTATTTTTTATTAGATTTTGTTGGACTTTATTTTATTTTTATTATTTAAATAAAAAACATTTAATAATATAATTTAAAAATTCAAAAATAAAAAGTTTTATTTTTTTATTTTTTTATTCACCAGATAATGCTACACCTAGACAGTTGACTTTTTTTTGCTGCACTTGTTTAAAAAAAGAATAAATTAATTTAAAAAATTTAGAATTTTAATTTTTTATTTTTTGGATATTTTTGGAATTTTTTAATTTTTTACAATTAGAAAAAATATTTTTTATTTTAAAAGTTAAAAAAATAATAAATTTATAGGTCTGTTGTTTACTAGATATTGCTGGACTTTATTTTATTTTTATTATTAAAATAAAAATATTTAATAATATAATTTAAAAATTAAAAAAAAATTATTTTTTTTAAATTTTTTATTTTTTAAAAATATTTTTTTATTCACCGGATAATGCTACACGCAGACAATTGACTTTTTTTCTGCACTTGTTCACAAATTTAGAATAAATTAATTTAAGAAAATTTAAAATTTTAATTTTATATTTTTTTGGGATATTTTTGGAATTTCTTAATTTTTTACAATTAGAAAAAATATATTTTTAGTATAAAAATAATAAAATAATAAATTTACAAATCTATTGTTTATTAGATATTGCTGGACTTTATTTTATTTTTATTATTTAAATAAAAAACATTTAATAATATAATTTAAAAATTCAAAAATAAAAAATTTTATTTTTTTAAAATTTTTAATTTTTTTAAAAATATTTTTATTTTTTAATTCACCGGATAATGCTACACTCAGACAGTTGACTTTTTTACTGCATTTGTTCACAAATTAAGAATAAATTAATTTAAAAAATATAAAATTTTAATTTTTTATATTTTTTGGATATTTTAGGAATTTCTTAATTTTTTACAATTAGAAAAATATATTTTTAGTTTAAAAATAAAAAATAATAAATTTACAAATCTATTGTTTATTAGATATTGCTGGACTTTATTTTATTTTTATTATTTAAATAAAAAACATTTAATAATATAATTTAAAAATTCAAAAATAAAAAATTTTATTTTTTTTAATTTTTAATTTTTTAAAAATATTTTTTATTTTTTTATTCTCCAGATAATGCTACACCTAGACAGTTGACTTTTTTTGCTGCACTTGTTTAGAAATTAAGAATAAATTAATTTAATTAATTTAGAATTTTAATTTTTTATTTTTTGGATATTTTTGGAATTTTTTAATTTTTTACAATTAGAAAAAATATTTTTTATTTTAAAAGTTAAAAAAATAATAAATTTATAGGTCTGTTGTTTACTAGATATTGCTGGACTTTATTTTATTTTTATTATTAAAATAAAAATATTTAATAATATAATTTAGAAATTAAAAAAAATTATTTTTTTTAAATTTTTTATTTTTTAAAAATATTTTTTTATTCACCGGAAAATGCTACACCCAGACAGTTGACTTTTTTTCTGCACTTGTTCACAAATTTTAAATAAATTAATTTAAGAAAATTTAAAATTTTAATTTTTTATTTTTTTGGGATATTTTTGGAATTTCTTAATTTTTTACAATTAGAAAAAATATATTTTTAGTTTAAAAATAATAAATAATAAATTACAGATCTATTGTTTTTTAGATATTGCTGGACTTTATTTTATTTTTATTATTTAAATAAAAAACATTTAATAAGATAATTTAAAAATTCAAAAATAAAAAGTTTTATTTTTTTTAAATTTTTAATTTTTTTAAAAATATTTTTATTTTTTAATTCACCGGATAATGCTACACCCAGCCAGTTGACTTTTTTTTACTGCACTTGTTCACAAATTAAGAATAAATTAATTTAAAAAAATTAAAATTTTAATTTTTTATATTTTTTGGATATTTAGGAATTTTTTAATTTTTTACAATTAGAAAAATATATTTTTAGATTAAAAATAAAAAAAATAAATTTACAAATCTATTGTTTATTAGATATTGTTGGACATTATTTTATTTTTATTATTCAAATAAAAAATATTTAATAATATAATTTAAAAAATTAAAAATAAAACATTTTATTTTATTTATTTTTAATTTTTTTAAAAATATTTTTTATTTTTTTATTCATCGGATAACGCTACATCGAGACAGTTGACTTTTTTGTTGTACTTGTTCAGAAATTAAGAATAAATTAATTTAAAAAATTTAGAATTTTAATTTATTTATTTTTTGGAAATTTTTGGAATTTTTATTTTTTACAATTTTAAAAAATATTTTTTATTTTAAAAATTAAAAAAATTAATTTTATAGATCTGTTGTTTATTGGATATTGCTGGACTTTATTTTATTTTTATTATTTAAACAAAAAACATTTAATAATATAATTTAAAAATTCAAAAATAAAAAATTTTAATTTTTTTAAAATTTTTAGTTTTTTTTAAAATATTTTTTATTTTTTATTCACCGGATAATGTTACACCCAGATAGTTGACTTTTTTTTGCTGCACTTGTTTACAAATTAAGAATAAATTAATTTAAAAAATTAAAATTAAAATTTTTTATTTTTTTGGATATTATTGGAATTTATTAATTTTTTACAATTAGAAAAAATATATTTTTAGTTTAAAAATAAAAAAATAATAAATTTACGGATCTGTTGTTTATTAGATATTGCTGGTCTTTATTTTATTTTTATTATTTAAATAAAAAACATTTCATAAGATAATTTTAAAATTAAAAAATAAAAATTTTAGTTTTTTAAATTTTTTTATCTTTTAAAAATATTTTTTATTTTTTTATTCACCGAATAATGCTACACCTAGACAGTTGACTTTTTTTTACGACACTTGTTTAGAAATTAAGAATAAATTAATTTAAAAAATTTAGAATTTTAATTTTTTTATTTTTTGGATATTTTTTAAATTTTTTTATTTTTTACAATTAGAAAAAATATTTTTTATTTTAAAAATTAAAAAAATAATCAATTTATAGGTTTGTTGTTTACTAGATATTGCTGGACTTTATTTTATTTTTATTATTAAAGTAAAAATATTTAATAATATAATTTAAAAATTCAAAAACAATTATTTTTTAAAATTTTTAATTTTTTTAAAAATATTTTTTTATTCACCGGATAATGCTACACCCAAACAGTTGACTTTTTTTTCTGCACTTGTTCACAAAGTTAGAATAAATGAATTTAAAAAAATTTAAAATTTTAATTTTTTATTTTTTTGGGATATTGATGAAAAGTCATCTTAGCCTAGTTTCACTAGTCTTTTTCCTTTGTTTTCAATAGGTTTTATGCACTTTCTTAAGCCATAAGTAAGCCAATTGGGTTGAAATTCATGTTTCCTTTGATTCAATCAACCATGGATAAATTGATGCATTTTCATGAGTTTTTGTGCCATAATTGCTCATATGACAAGAAGAAGAATAACTCTCATGATTATGGCATAGCTTTGATAAAATTGTTGATTGATGACAGGAGGAATAAAGATTGGAAGAAGGTTGCAAGAATGGGCTTGAGAAGAGGAATCAACGTTTGAGCTAACGTTTGCCTCAAACGTTAACTCAAACGTTGAAAAGAAGATGAAGAATACCCTGGAAGGAGCCAACGTTTGCGCCAACGTTTGCCTCAAACGTTGAGGCAAACGTTGGCTAAAGAAGAAGCAGGGGAAGGAGCCAATGTTTGCGCCAACGTTTGCCTCAAACGTGAGGTCAAACGTTGGCTACATCTTGGCAAGGAAGAGCATGGCAAAGCACCCCTGATTGATGGTTTAGTTGAGCCACGTTTGCGCCAACGTTTGCCTCAAACGTTGGGCCAAACGTTGGCCAAAAAGGGAGCCTGGGAAGACCCACGTTTGAGCTCACGTTTGACCTCAAACGTTGGCTCAAACGTGGATGACAGCAAGAAGGCATCTGCATAATGCTTCAACAAAGGACGTTTGAGTCAACGTTTGCCTCAAACGTTGACTCAAACGTGAATGGTTTATGGCCCGGTTCACAAGTGGATTTCTTCCCAACACCAAGAGGACTCAACGGAGGCCACTATCAACCCAATTCCATCAAGACTAAAGGCCCAATTCAAGGCTTAATGATCATTTGAAGAAAGTGTATAAATAGCTTAGGATTTGAAGTTTTAGGAGAGCTTTCCTTTTAGAATTTTTAATACTTACAGTAGAGAGCTCATCTTTACATTTGAGTTGTTGCTTTTAGAATTTGAGAGTTCCTGGGAAGGAGAATTGAATTCTCTTCCTTTGGGTTATTTTTGCTTTCTTTTCTACATACTTTGCCTGAGTCTTGGGTGTTGAGAATTGGGAAAATTCTGTCTCAATCTCACCTTGAGATCTCCTGTTTACTTTTTCTGCACAATTGAATTTGAATTTCTCTTCACTGCTTCATCTTCTTTCTACTGCTTGATATTTACTTTTCTTGCAATTGAATTTTAAATTTGGATCTAGGAAGGCATCGAGATCTAGACTTGATTATCTAGTCTCTTGGGTCCTGAGATCTGGAGTTTTCATTTTAATTTCTCTGTTGAATGCGTCTTCAAGTTCATTTACATTTCCAGTTGAGATCCGGTTCATTTTAATTCCTCTTCTACTTTTCTGTTTATCGCAATTTACTTTTCCTTGTCTAATTTCTGCAAATCCACTTCCCGATTCCCTTTATAATTCAAGCCATTTACATTTCTTGCACTTTAAGATTTTGCAATTTACATTTCTTGCGTTCTAAGTTTCTGCCATTTAATTTCTCGTTCTTTAAGATTCAGCACTTTAATTTCAGTTTCCTTTAATTTCCTGCAAATTCACCCCTCCCATTTAATTTTACTGCAATTTAGTTTCTGCAAATTACAAACCAATCAATCAACATTTGATTTGCTTGACTAAATCAACCACTAAACTAAAATTGCTCAATCCTTCAATCCCTATGGGATCGACCTCACTCATGTGAGTTATTATTACTTGATGCGACCCGGTACACTTGCCGGTGAGTTTTGTGTTGGATCGTTTTCCACACATCAAGTTTTTGGCGCCGTTGCCGGGGATTGAAATAGATTGACAATGATTAAGTGAAGTGGAGATCTAGATCAAGCACTTTTTCTTTTCTGTTGTTTTAATTTTGGCTAACACACTAACTGTTTGAATTTTTGCTTAAACTAACTAAAACTTCATTCTAGCTACAGATTGAAGTTTCATTGGTTTTTTGGGTCTGTGTGTTTATTGTTGTGTGTTTGTATGTCAGGTACAGGAAGATCTTCCCCTATCCTCTCTGAAATTGACCAAAGAACTCTTCGAAGAATAAGAAGAGCTGAAAGGGGGAAGAACGTTATTGGAGACGAAGAATCTGAGGAGGAATTCCAAGAAATGGAAGGAGATCCATCAAATCTCAATCAACCAGGAGGAGGGGCCAACAATAACCAACAACAAAGAAGAGTCCTGGCTTCATACACATTTGCAAATGCTAGACACTGTGGAAGTAGCATTCTTACTCCTAATGTCAATGCAAACAATTTTGAACTAAAGCCACAACTCATCACTTTGGTTCAAAACAACTGCTCTTTTGGAGGAGGGCCATTGGAGGACCCAAATCAACACTTATCTACCTTCTTGAGGATTTGTGATACTGTGAAAACCAATGGTGTGCCTCCTGACAGCTACAAGTTGTTGCTCTTTCCATTTTCTCTCAGAGACAAAGCCACTCAATGGCTAAAGACATTTCCAAAGGAGAGCATCAACACTTGGGATGACTTGGTAAGCAAGTTCCTTGCCAAATTTTATCCCCCTCAAAGGATCATAAGATTGAAGACTGAGGTGCAGACATTCACTCAAATGGAGGCTAAAAATTTATATGAAGCATGGGAAAGATATAAGGCATTATTGAGGAAATGTCCACCAGAGATGTTCACTGAGTGGGACAAGCTGCAGAACTTCTATGAGGGACTTACTCTTAAGGCTCAAGAAGCACTTGATCATTCAGCTGGAGGCTCTTTACAACTCATGAAAACTACAGAGGAAGCTCAAAACCTCATTGATATGGTGGCTAACAACCAATATTTCTTTGCTCATCAAAGACAACGCCAACCATCACAAAGAAGAGGAGTAATGGAGTTGGAAGGAGTGGACTCAATTCTAGCTCAGAACAAGATAATGCAGCAGCAGATTCAACAATAATTTGAGCAAATGGCCAAAAGGATTGATGGCCTGCAAGTTGCGTCAGTAAGTGCCACAAGCCAACCATCAACTACTTGGGGTCAGAATGAAGAAATTCAAGAGGAGTAACAGCAAGAGCAAGTCCAATACATGCACAACCAAAATCCTGGAACTAATGAAGTCTATGGAGATACTTACAACCCTTCTTGGAAGAACCATCCCAATCTCAGATGGGGAGATAACCACAATCAAATTCAGCAGCCATGGCAAAGAAATTCAACTCAAAACAATTGGAAAAACACAAACAACAACCAGCCAAACACTAACCAGAACACATACAGAAAACCACAAAATACTTATCCCAACTCTAACCATTATCCACCCAATAACCACCCAACAAACCAAAACACCTATCATCATCCATCAACACCCCAAAACCAACCAATCTCACAAGACTCTCAGAGGATCACTAATCTAGAAATGCTTATGGAAAAGATGATGAAAAACCAAGAAATGACAACAAAGAACCAAGAAGCTTCCATGAAGAACCTGGAGAGGCAGATTGGGCAAATTTCCAAGCAAATTTCTATTGAAAAACCATCAAGCTCACTACCAAGTGACACCATTCCTAACCCAAAAGAGGAATGCAAGGCAATACAGTTGAGGAGTGGAAAAATACTGCTGAAAGATGAAGAAGTCACCAAGAAGCCTAAAGAGAGTGACGAGAAACAGGTTGAAAAAGAGGCAGCCAATGATGAAGATGCAACAGCAAGCAATCAACCTCAGAATCAACCTCAAGAAAAAGAAGATAGGCCACAGAATCTAAAGAAAGGAAAGCAGATCATGGAAGAACCAAATCCAAGACAACTTCAAGGGGAGAAAAGCTTGACACCCCCACTGCCTTATCCTCAAAGATTCCATAAGGAGACAAAGGACCAACACTTTTCTAAATTCCTAGAGACTTTCAAGAAACTGGAAATCAACATACCTTTAGCTGAGGCATTAGAGCAAATGCCTCTGTATGCCAAGTTTTTGAAGGAACTCATCAATAAGAAAAGGAGTTGGAGTGAGAAGGAGACCGTAATGCTCAGTGAAGAATGCAGTGCATTAATCAGAAAAGGACTTCCTCCCAAGCTTGAAGATCCTGGAGGTTTCTTCCTACCATGCACAATTGGAAGCTTATTCATCAACAAGGGAATGTGTGACTTAGGAGCAAGTATAAATATAATTCCATCTTCTTTAGTGAAAAAGCTGGGCATAGGAGAGGTGAAACCAATACAGATGTCCTTGGAATTGGTAGACCAATCAGTGGTATATCCTAAAGGGTTGATTGAGAACCTTTTAGTTAAGGTTGACAAGTTCATCTATCCAGCAGATTTTGTGATCCTGGATTCATCAGAAAATGGAAATGACTCCATAATTCTTGGCCGACCATTTTTGGCCACTGCTAGAGCCATTGTAGATATAGAGCAGGGAGAGCTGATGTGCGAAAAATGATTCGACACAAAACTCACCGGCAAGTATACCGGGTCGCATCAAGTAATAAAACTCACGGGAGTGAGGTCGATCCCACAGGGATTGAAGGATTGAGCAATTTTAGTTTAGTGGTTGAATTAGTCAAGCAAATAAGTGTTGATTGTGTGAATTTGTATTGACAGAATCTAAATTGCACAGAATGTAAAGGGAATGGGTGAATTGCATGAAATTAAAGAGAACTGAAATTTAAAGTGCGGAATCTTAAAGAACAAGAAATGTAAATTGCAGAAACTTAAAGTGCAAGAAATGTAAATGACTTGAATTGTAAATGGGTCAGGGATGTGGGATTGCAGAAATTAAACAAGGAAATTAAAATAGAACCCAATAGATCTCAGGACCCAAGAGACTAGATAATCAATTCTAGATCTCAAATGCCTTCCTAGATCAAAACCAGAGAACAATTGCAAGAGAAGTTAAAATCAAACAGAAGAAGAACTAAATTCAGATCTTAATTTCTCAAGAGTGCAGTAAATAAAACAGAGAGATCTCAGGGTGGAATTGAAACAGAATTCCTTCAATTCTCCAACACCCAAGATTTAAACAAGACTTTGCAAGAAATTAAACAAGAAAACCCAGAGGAAGAGAATTCAATTCTCTTCCCAGAAACTCTCTCAAATGTCAAGTGCTCTCTCTCAAAAGTTCCTCAGCAAAAATTGCAAATCAAAAAAACTCTCCTCAAGACTTTAAATTCTAAGCTATTTATACACTTTCTTCTAATGATCTTCAAGCCTTGAATTGGGCCTTGGCCTTGATGAATTGGGTTGATAGTTGCCTCCGTTGAATTCTCTAAGTGTTGGGAAGAAAACCAGTTGTGAACCGGCCATGCAGGTTTCACGTTTGAGCCAACGTTTGAGGGCAAACGTTGACTCAAACGTTGCTGAGTGAATGATGCAGCAGAGGCCGTTGCTGTCATCCACGTTTGGCTCAACGTTTGAGGACAAACGTGAGCTCAAACGTGGATCCCCTATTATTCTTTTTGGCCAACGTTTGGCCCAACGTTGAGGTCAAACGTTGGCGCAAACGTGGCTCAATAAACTCATCAATCAGGGGTGCTCTCCCATGCTCTTATTTGCCAAAATGTCGCCAACGTTTGACCCAACGTTTGAGGTCAAACGTTGGCTCAAATGTTGGTTTTGCCCAGAGCCTTTTCTTCCTTATTGGCGCCAATGTTTGCCTCAACGTTTGAGGTCAAACGTTGGCGCAAACTTCATCCTCCCAGGGGCTTGAATTTTCTTCCTTGTGGTGCCAACGTTTGCCTCAAAGTTTGAGGTCAAACGTTGGCTCCAACGTTGGCCTCCATGAGCATCTTTCCTTGGCCAACGTTTGCCTCAAAGTTTGAGGTCAAACGTTGGCTCCAACGTTGGCCTCCAGGGTCTCTTCCTTCAGCCAACGTTTGCCTCAAAGCTTGAGGCCAAACGTTGGCTCCAACGTTGCCTCCCAGGGGCTTCTTTTTGAGCTTCCTGCACCCTCCTTCCAAGCCTTGTTTCACCTATCATCAATCAATCAAAATCATCAAAGCTATGCTTCAAATCATGAGAATATTTCCATTCTAAAATTATGACAATTATAACACAATATCTCATGAAAAAGCATCATTTTATACATGATTAATTGAGTCAAAGATAACATGAATTTCAACCCTATTGGCTTACTTATGGCTTAAGAAAGTGCATAAAACTAATTAAAAACAAAGAAAAAGACTAGTAAAACTAGGCTAAGATGACTTGTCATCACAACGCCAAACTTAAAACTTGCTTGTCCCCAAGCAAGAAAAGAATTATTGGGAAGAAAGGATGAAAGAGGAAGATGAGGTTAATGTTAGTAGAAGATTATTGGTAGCTCATGGGGTTTTATGCAGACATGTGACTACTCACTTTTTATTGACTTATAGGCCTAGAAGTTTCCCTCTAAGCATCAAGCAACACATTGCTATGACCTCTCATTATTCTTTTGTCCTTGTTTACTAAAAAATTTTTAAGCTTTAATTCAGTGTCATGTGTAACAAGCTTCTTTTCTTTACTTGTGCTTGACACATTATTCACTTTTGACACTTGGCTTACATTCCTTCTTAGAGCATTGATACCCAGCACCTCTTTGGGTCACTAAATGCCTTGTAGTTAGGTTGCTCTTGATGGTGGACTTTCAGTTGATAATCCCGGGTTAGTTAACCCAAGTTACCAAGTGTTAAAGCACTCCAAAGAACTTAATAATCCAAGCAGATCCTAGTACAAAAACACCACAGGCATATGCTCTAAGGTTCAAGCTATTGGTGTCTAGCTTATTTCTTATTTCTTTTGTTCTTGTTGCTGCCATTTTGGCTTTTCTCATATCATCTTTCTTTTCTTTTTAGCCAAGGACTTTTTATTTATTTGAGATTCATAGACAATGAGCTACTTTTTAACTTAAAAAGGAGAACATTCTGTTCCTTTTATTCACTAAAAGTGAGTCACAACACACTCACACATATATACCTCCACTTACTATTATTTGACTCTTAGCTAACAATTAACCATATTGTTTCCTTTTTCAAACATTTCTTTTATTGAATTGAAAGAACTTAGGGACAGAACAAGCATTAATTAAGTGAAAGCAAACAAACAAGCACACACTTAGACTAGCTTACTTATTGCAAAGAGTGATTTTACTTGTATTAAATGAACACTTTAGCAAGACTTAAGTCAAAACATTTCTCAACAGTAAGAGTCAAGTATAGATACAACCTATTGATTTGCAGTCCTCTTGCCCTTCCTTCTGTTGTGCTCCTTTTGAGTTATGATGCATAATATCTTCAAATGGTTGTTAGTTCCCTGCACAATTCTCAAAAGTTGCTTGCTTCTCAAGCCCTTAGGTGACTGGTTAATATGCATGAATTGAATGTGGCTTTTGGATTTAATTTGGTGTGGGAACACCAAACTTAATTCCTTGCCACTTCCTTTGATGCAACAGATTAACTATATGTAAAATCTTGTGTCCTTGCTAAAGGTTATAAAACTAAAACTAGAAAGCAATTAAATGGTTGAATGATTTGTCTGATTGCTTGGAGCTAGCTTTGTGCAGGAAGTGAGAATGTGCTTTTAAGTGAGATTTTGGTGGAACACCAAACTTAGAATGCTTCATTCTCTCTTAATTTGTTTTGGTGTGGAACATCAAACTTAGCTCCTTGCGATACATATCAATTATTCAACCTTTTTATTGAAAAATCTATGAAAAGAAAACTACCTCATGTTGGGTTGCCTCCCAACAAGCGCTCTTTTAATGTCACTAGCTTGACATCCTTCATTCTTTGATCATGGAGGTTGGAAATCATAGTGCCTTAGCTTTTCTCCTCTTACTGTGAACTTCCTTCCAGTCTCCTCTTTGATGATCTCTAGGTGTTCAAGTGAAAGGACTCGGTTCACAGTGTAGTATTCAGATAATTGTGGAGACACCTTCATTGGTTGGGTGTTTAACACCACTTTATCCCCTGGTGAAAAGCCTTCAGTAGGGATTTTCTTGTTTCTCCACCCTCTTGGCCTCTTCTTCTTTTCTTTCTCAGAAGATAATTCATGCATTGGTGGTTCTTTATTTGGGGTGTTGAGGTTCTTATCTGGGGGTTTTGGATCTAGTTCCTCCCTGATTTCTTTGGTTTGTTGCACCATCTCTACTTCTTTCAATTGTGGATTTAGAAGTCTTGGATTTGACTCATTGAATGCCTCCTTCAAGCTTTGATCTCTGGCCTTATCCTTCATACAATCTTCTTCTTGAGTGGGCTCATGCAGGGTTTTAAAAACATGGAATGCTAGGTGCTCATCATGCACTCTCAGCAACAATTCCCCTTTTTCAACATCTATCAATGCTCTGCCCGTAGCTAGGAAAGGCCTCCCCAGGATGATGGGAGTGTCAGGGTCCTCTTCTATATCTGAGATAACAAAGTCAGCAGGGAGAAAGAATTTTCCCACTTTTACCAACACATTCTCCACGACTCCCAGTGCTTGCTTAGTGGATTTGTCAGCCATTTGGAGAACTATTCGTGTGGACTTTAGCTCAGAAATTTTAAGTTTCCTCATTAGAGACAAAGGCATCAAGTTTATGCTTGCACCGAGGTCACAGAATGACTTCTCAATTGTTATGTTTCCTATGGTGCAAGGTATGTAAAAACTTCCAGGATCATCTTTCTTCTCTGGCAACTCTCTTTGGAGGATAGCACTACATTCCTTTGTCATCTCAACAATTTGTCCTTCCTTCAGGGATCTTTTTTTTGTGAGTAATTCTTTCATAAATTTGGCATACAGTGGCATCTGTTCAAGTGCTTCTAAAAAAGGAATATTGATGCTGAGTGTCTTGAATATGTCTAGGAATTTTGAGTATTGCTTATCCTCGTTTTCTTTTTTAAACCTCTGAGGGTATGGAAGTTTGGGGACACAAGGATTCGCTTCTTCCCTCTTCTCTTGTAGTTGTGATTCAAGGATGTTCTTGTATCCCTTTGAAAATTGTGCATTTTTGGTTTCTTGATCCTCTTTACTTTTCCCCTCTGTCTCTTCTTGTGGAACTTCTTTGTTGTGTTTGTTCTGATTGATGGCTTCCTTCTTCATAGTCTTCTCACTTCCCACTGTGATTGCTTTGCACTCCTCCCATTTTGTAGCTTTTCCTTTGTCCCTTGGGTGGTCTTGAGTAGCAATAAGGGATGTATTTGATTGCTTCTCACCCGTCTCTGCAATTTGTTTAGCCATTTGTTCCATATTCCTCTCAAGATTTCTGATTGAAGCCTCTTGGTTTTTGATTATAGCTTCTTGGTTTTTGCTTGTTATGGCTTGATCCTTCCGTGCTGCTTCCTGATCTTGTTTTGCCATCTCTTGATTTTTTATGAGTTTTTCCATCATTATCTCTTGGTGCTTCATCATCTTTTCCATCAATAACTCCAAATTGGAGATTCTTTGAGTGTCTTGTGATGCTTGTAGCTGAGTGTGAGATGTTGAAGGTTGATGGTAGGTGTTTTGGTTAGTGGTTTGGTTATTGGGTGGATAGTAGCTAGAATTTGGGTGGTTGTTTTGGGGTTTTCTATATGGATTGGGGTTAGTGTTCTGCTGGTTGTGGTTTTGGTTGTTTCTTGAGTTGTTTTGGTTTGAGTTTCTTTGCCATGGTTGCTGGTTTTGAGTGTGGTTATCTCCCCATCTTATGTTTGGATGGTTCTTCCAAGATGGATTGTAGGTGTCACCATAGACTTCATTTTGGCCGGAGCTTTGGTTGTGCACATATTGAGGTTGTTCCTGCTGCTGATCTTCTTGGTTTTCTTCATTTTGTCCCCATTTGGTTGATGATTGGCTTGTGTTGACTGCTGCAACTTGAAGGCTATCAATCTTCTTGGCCATTTGCTCAAATTGTTGTTGAATTTGCTGCTGCATTATTTTGTTTTGAGCTAGAATTGAGTCCACTACTTCCAACTCTATCACTCCTTTCCTTTGTGATGGTTGGTGTTGCCTTTGGTGAGCAAAGAAATACTGGTTGTTAGCCACCATATCAATGAGATTTTGGGCCTCCTCTGCAGTTTTCATGAGCTGCAAAGAGCCTCCAGCTGAGTGATCCAATGCTTCCTGGGATTTCAATGTCAAGCCTTCATAAAAATTCTGCAACCTATCCCATTCATTGAACATTTCAGGAGGACACCTCCTGATTAGAGCCTTGTATCGTTCCCATGCCTCATATAAGGGTTCAGCATCCATTTGTGTGAATGTTTGTACTTCAGTCTTCAATCTAATAACCCTTTGAGGTGGGTAAAATTTGGCAAGGAACTTGCTCACTAAATCATCCCAGCTAGTGATGCTTCCCTTGGGAAAAGTTTCAAGCCATTGTGCAGCCTTATCCCTTAATGAGAATGGGAATAGCAGGAGCTTGTATGTTTCAGGATTCACACCATTGGATTTGACAATGTCACAAATCCTTAGGAATGTGGATAGATGCTGATTAGGATCTTCCAATGGGCTTCCTCCATAGGAACAATTGTTCTGGACAAGTGTAATGAGTTGTGGTTTTAGCTCGAAGTTGTTTGCATTGACATTGGGAGTGAGAATGCTACTCCCACAATGTCCTGGATTTGCAAAAGTGTATGAGGCTAGGACTCTTCTTTGAGGGGGGTTATTGTTGTTGTTGTTAGCTGCTCCCCCTGTTGCATTCAGATTTGAGTGATTCCCTTCCATTTCGTGATATTCTTCTTCCTCAGATTCTTCTTCTCCAACAATGCCTTTCCCTCTTTCAGCTCTTCTTATTCTTCTGAGAGTCCTCTGATCAGATTCAGATAGAATAGGAATAGCTCTCCCTGTACTTGACATACAAACAGGACAGGAGAAACACACAACTAATGATACTTCACTCTGTTACTAGAATGAAGTTTTAGTTAGTTTAAGCAAAAACTCAAACAGTTAGTGGGTTAGTCAAAATTAAAGAAAAAAATGCTTGATCTAAACTACCACCTCACGTAATCATTGTCAATCTATTCAATCCCCGGCAATGGCGCCAAAAACTTGATGTGCGAAAAACGATTCGACACAAAACTCACCGGCAAGTATACCGGGTCGCATCAAGTAATAAAACTCACGGGAGTGAGGTCGATCCCACAGGGATTGAAGGATTGAGCAATTTTAGTTTAGTGGTTGAATTAGTCAAGCAAATAAGTGTTGATTGTGTGAATTTGTATTGACAAAATCTAAATTGCACAGAATATAAAGGGAATGGGTGAATTGCATGAAATTAAAGAGAACTGAAATTTAAAGTGCGGAATCTTAAAGAACAAGAAATGTAAATTGCAGAAACTTAAAGTGCAAGAAATGTAAATGACTTGAATTGTAAATGGGTCAGGGATGTGGGATTGCAGAAATTAAACAAGGAAATTAAAATAGAACCCAATAGATCTCAGGACCCAAGAGACTAGATAATCAATTCTAGATCTCAAATGCCTTCCTAGATCAAAACCAGAGAACAATTGCAAGAGAAGTTAAAATCAAACAGAAGAAGAACTAAATTCAGATCTTAATTTCTCAAGAGTGCAGTAAATAAAACAGAGAGATCTCAGGGTGGAATTGAAACAGAATTCCTTCAATTCTCCAACACCCAAGATTTAAACAAGACTTTGCAAGAAATTAAACAAGAAAACCCAGAGGAAGAGAATTCAATTCTCTTCCCAGAAACTCTCTCAAATGTCAAGTGCTCTCTCTCAAAAGTTCCTTAGCAAAAATTGCAAATCAAAAAAACTCTCCTCAAGACTTTAAATTCTAAGCTATTTATACACTTTCTTCTAATGATCTTCAAGCCTTGAATTGGGCCTTGGCCTTGATGGAATTGGGTTGCTAGTTGCCTCCGTTGAATGCTCTAAGTGTTGGGAAGAAAACCACTTGTGAACCGGCCATGCAGGTTTCACGTTTGAGCCAACGTTTGAGGGCAAACGTTGACTCAAACGTTGCTGAGTGAATGATGCAGCAGAGGCCGTTGCTGTCATCCACGTTTGGCTCAACGTTTGAGGTCAAACGTGAGCTCAAACGTGGATCCCCTATGTATTCTTTTTGGCCAACGTTTGGCCCAACGTTGAGGTCAAACGTTGGCGCAAACGTGGCTCAATAAACTCATCAATCAGGGGTGCTCTCCCATGCTCTTATTCGCCAAAATGTCGCCAACGTTTGACCCAACGTTTGAGGTCAAACGTTGGCTCAAACGTTGGTTTTGCCCAGAGCCTTTTCTTCCTTATTGGCGCCAACGTTTGCCTCAACGTTTGAGGTCAAACGTTGGCGCAAACTTCATCCTCCCAGGGGCTTGAATTTTCTTCCTTGTGGTGCCAACGTTTGCCTTAAAGTTTGAGGTCAAACGTTGGCTCCAACGTTGGCCTCCATGAGCATCTTTCCTTGGCCAACGTTTGCCTCAAAGTTTGAGGTCAAACGTTGGCTCCAACGTTGGCCTCCAGGGTCTCTTCCTTCAGCCAACGTTTGCCTCAAAGCTTGAGGTCAAACGTTGGCTCCAACGTTGCCTCCTAGGGGCTTCTTTTTGAGCTTCCTGCACCCTCCTTCCAAGCCTTGTTTCACCTATCATCAATCAATCAAAATCATCAAAGCTATGCTTCAAATCATGAGAATATTTCCATTCTAAAATTATGACAATTATAACACAATATCTCATGAAAAAGCATCATTTTATACATGATTAATTGAGTCAAAGATAACATGAATTTCAACCCTATTGGCTTACTTATGGCTTAAGAAAGTGCATAAAACTAATTAAAAACAAAGAAAAAGACTAGTAAAACTAGGCTAAGATGACTTGTCATCAAGAGCTAACCCTCAGGATGCATGAGGAGAACATCACCTTGAAAGTCTTTCCAGAATTACAAAGGAATGAAGAAACGAGCAAGACAAGTAGTGACTTCTTCCCTAAGCAAACAACCGACAAGGCAGTAGAACAGAAAAATAAGCAGGAGCAAGAAGAAAAAGGAATTCAAAGAGAAGCTGGGATGATAAACAAGAAGGAAGGTATCACAACCCAAGTCACTGTCAAGGAAGAAAGAGCAACAAGAAAGAAAAAGATGAAGAGCAAGAATAAGGCCCACAAAGGGTGGAAGAACAAGAAAATCCCAACTGAAGGATTTTCTAAAGGTGATCAGGTGCAACTAGTATATCAACAGCTGGGAACAGAAGATTATTACACTATCAACCAAGTACTTTCTCTTGAGCATATGAAAATTGAGCATCAAGGCACACAGAGAAAGCTTACAGTGAGAGGTGACAAGTTGAGACATCACCAGCATCAACCACCCTAAAGGGAGTTCAATGTCAAGCTAGTGACAATAAAAGAGCGCTTCATGGGAGGCAACCCATGATTTAAGATTTCTGTCTTTTCTTTCATCTAATAAGCTATGATGCCCCTGAGTATGATTTTGAACTTTCATATTTGATAAATGCATACATAGTTTTAGAACATAAGTAAGACTTCTAAGTTTGGTGTCCCTTAAGGCACACTCAACTTTTGCTTTTCAAAAGAAAGGGGGCTATTCTTAGAACATATGAAACGACATGTTGATAAAGCATATGACCAAACACTAAGTTTGGTGTCTACATATGTAATTTTATTCTACGGATTAGTTTCCTTTTCATAGGATCAAAACCATACAGAAAGGGATCATGCATCAAATTTTTTATATAAAATACATCAATTGTGAAGAATGGTTTGCATTGCTAAGCCGTCCCCTCAACAAGAGATAAGTTTGGTGTTCACCAACTTTTAGCATCTTTAATTAAGGGACACAATTGATAAAAAAAATATCAAATAACAATTAAACAAAACAGAAAAATTCGCTTCTTTATTACAAGTCAATGGCCAACATTTATATTAATGTCTAAGGCTACCTGTTTTGGTTTATGTAGGAGAAAAAGATCTCGACAAAAGCAAGGAGGGGCCACGGCTAGGACAAGCTAAGAGAGGAATGGTCACATGTGCCTAGGGAGATGTGCCCCTTGGGAAGCAAAAATCTGCATGCATGCATCATTGAACACCGAAATACATGCAACCAATAAGGAGAGAATCCTCGTCAAAGCCTCAACAAGGCATGCAAACCGTGCAATCCATGAACCTTTGGTGTGATCAATTCAATCTCGACCCTTCATGAGCACCAACGAACTCCTTCCTCATTCATTGTGGTTTTGTTGGAAAGCTTGGAGAATCTGCTTATAAATAGCCGTTAATAGTTTACACACTCATTCAAGCCACCTTAACATGAAAGCCATAACCCCCTCTACTCCTGAAACTAAAACAATTCCCTTATCTCACATAATAGAACCGAGACTCATCCCAAACACAACACATCTCTTTTCTATTCTCACTTTTCTTCCCATCTTACCTCAAACTCGATGGCTTCCTCAAGTTCAAAAAGAAGGCCGGGAAAGGAACCTATGGTAGCCGAACCTCCATCATATGATGCAAGCAAATTTAGATCCCAATTCCATGAAGGGAGATATCATAGGTTCATGGAGGCAAAGAATGTCATCTATGAGAAAGGCCTTGAGTTGAGGGACGGGGAATACCCCATCATGAGGCAAATCACTAAAGAAAGAAGGTGGGAACTCTTATGTGCTCCTCTTGTTGACATCAGTGCAGTCATGATCAGGGAGTTCTATGCAAATGCTGTAAAAGAAAACAAAGATAGTGCTCCTTACACAAGTTATGTCAGAGGAGTTGAAGTGAACTTCGGTCCAGCAGCCATCACTAGAGCTCTAAAGTTGAGAACCATAACTTATGCAGAGCCTAGTTATGAGACCAGATTGCAGATGGAAAACAATCCTGATGAGATCTTGCAAGGGCTATGTGTTGAAAATACAGACTGGAAAAGAGACTCAAAAGGAGTTCCAAGCCACTTGAAGAGAATAAACCTTACTCCTGTGGCCAAAGGATGGTATGAGATAGTAAGGAGGTCTATTCTCCCTACTGGAAACGCCTCTTGGGTCACAATCAAACGAGCACTCTTGACATATTGCATCCTACATGGAGGTGAAATCAACCTCGCACAACTCATAGCCGACAGTATTCAAGAGATGGCTAACAGCACAAGTAAATCAAGTGGTCTTGGACATCCAAGCACCATCCTTAGGCTATGCAACAAAGCGGGAGTGATCTTTGAAGATGAGGACACAGAAAAGGTGAAAAAAGGGAAAGGAATCACCAAAAAAAGTATGGAAGGAATGAATGAAGAAGATGATCAAGAAGGGGTGGCAGCTCCCAGACAAAGGAGATCACAAAGAGAGGAAGGACGGAATCAAGCTCATGATGCCATAGACATGAGCCAGTTACAAAGATCAATTGAAGAACTATCTCAACAACTCATGCAGGCTCAACAAGGCCAAAATCAGGGGCGCCAAGAGCAATATCTAGAGCACCATCCAGAATTTAGGGAGCAATATTTGAAAGATAAAGAGGAACGAGAAGCTTGGCAGCGTCAAATGGAGGAGAAACAAGAGAGATGGCAGCAACAAATGATGACTCAGCAGCAAGAATTTCAAGCACAGATTCTTGAAGGACAAAAAGAGCAATACAAAGAATTCAGAGAATCATATGATAAGCTGTATTTTAGTCAAGCTAAAGCAGGGGAATATAGTCACAACCTGTACCAATGGAAGAATATTCATCACACCATGGAAGAAGTTAGATATGTGCAAAGAATGGAGAGTGATGAAAACATACAAGCAAGGTTGGAGTATTTGACCCACAATTTGCCAACACTCAATCCACAGATCAAGTCATTTGAGCAATGCCCTGAATTTGACGCCAAGCAAAAAGCAAGGTCTCATCATTATACGGAGCTAACACTTAACAGATTGGAAGAAGTTGGACTCTCAGGGCTCTTGGATTCTGTTTGGGATAGAAGGTGTCCTAGTGAAGAAGTCCGAGACTACTCCAAGCTAGGAAAGAGAAAGAAGAAAAAGGGAGAATCAAGCAGCAGCCACAATCATTAGAAGGTGGCAAAGTTCTTTCATACTTCCTCTTTCATGTCTCTAATAAGGAGATGCATGTCTGAAACATGATATGCCTCCATTGTTTATTTCTTTTACTTCATGCAATTTTTGTTCTTTGCTTTTCTTTTAGTCATTTAATAAATAGCTAGAGAAATGCTAAATCTGCATAATGCTTGTTATCCATCACTTAGCTAAATTTTGTTTTGTGTCCCACATGCTTGAATAAAAGAGAATTGTTTGAATTGAAAAGTGAAATATCCAATGTTGCATAAGTAAGAATGGAAGTTAATGGTGGTATATGTGTTTGATTAAATGCATAACTCAAGAAATAATTGCTGCATAATATCATTTTCATTTAAGTGTGAGTTAGCTTGCTGTTGTAAAGATTCTTATCAATAAAGTAAAAGCCCTTGAGAACAAAAACAGAAAGAAAAGGAAGAAGAAAAAGCCAAAGTGGCAAGAAAAACAAAGAATAAAGGTTGGACACCAATAGCTTGGACCCTAGGACATATGCCTGTGGTGTTCTTGTACTAAGATATGCTTGGATAAGTAAATTCTAAGGGGTATTTTAAAACTCGGTCACTTAGATCAACTGATTTGGGATGGCCAATTGAAAGTCCACAATAAAGAGCAACTTAGATACAGAACATTTAGTTATCCAAAGAGATGCTGGGCATCAATGATCCTAGGAAGAAATAGTGAGCCATGTGTCTGTGGTGGAAAGATGTTGAGTAAAAGAAAAAAATAAAGCCAAAGGCTACTACTGCAACATTAGACACCAAACCTCCAAAAGAATAAGCTTGTTAAGCATTATAAGAAAGAAAAGTTAGCAAGGGAGTAATTAAAGAGTAAGTCTTATAACAACAAGTTTAGCAAGCCTTTGAGGAAAGATGTATAATATGTAACAGCAACAATAATTGAGTTATCATTGTCTGCATAAAAACTCCATAAATCAAGTTCTGCTATATGCCTAATAAGGATATGTGTTCTTTTCTTGTTCATTTCATTTTCTCTTAGTTTTAATGCTTACTTGGGGACAAGCAAGATTTAAGTTTGGTGTTGTGATGACAAGTCATCATATACCCATTTTTCTAGCTAATTTCACTTGTTTTATTAGTCTTTATGCACTTTCTTGCATCTAAGTAAGTGATTTGGAGTGAAAATGCATAACTTCTTTAAATCAAACAACCACCATGAAATTAATGTTAACTCATGAGGTTTAAGCTAAATTTAATTGATTTTTAATTGATTTATAAGCCTTGTGAATTTAGTGATACTTGGAGTGGTTGTTTTGGTTTAATGTAGGTGAAGAAAAGAAGAAAAGAGGAAAGCGTGGCTTAAGGAAGCGTGGCCCAAGGAGAAAAAGGCGTGGCGCATAATGGAGGAAGCAAGCATTGCCCTCCACAAGGGCACACTGCCCTCTAGGAGGGCAACATAAGGGAACAAAGCTTGAAAGGCAACTCTGCTCTGCCCACGACAAGGGCAGAGCACAAATCTGTGCCTTGGAATCAAGAGGATCAAAACATTGCCCTGCCCTCCTCAAGGGCAGTATCGGGCTCACCAAGGGAAGAAATTCAAAGAAAAAGTTCACCTATGCTTACTACAAGTCTCGAACACGGCACAATGAGGAAGCAAGGAACTAGGCTTCATTATGGTGCCAAGAAAGCCAAGAAAAATGAGTAGCGTGTGTTTCTGCCATGTCTCGAACGCGGGACTTCAGTTTGGAAACACTGCCCTGCCTTCCGCGAGGGCAGGGCAGCATTTTGTTGTGGCACGGCCAGCACACCAACCTGGCGCACCAAAGCATCATTCGGCAGCACCAGCAGCGCACCAAGGCACCAATCTGGCGCACCAAACTTTTCTGCCCTGCCCTCCGCGAGGGCAGGGCAGCGTCCTGCGCACCAAGCTCGCACGCCACGCCCGCACCATGGCCGCACGCACCAAATCCTGCCCTGCCCTCCACAAGGGCAGGGCAGCCTCCTGGAAGCAATCTTTCATGGGCCAAAAATTGAATTAAAAATCCAATTTAATTCATTTCTTCACCAAATCAAAAGCCCATCCAAATCCCAAGATCCAAGAATAGAAAGTGTATAAATAGGAGCTAGTTTGATGTAATTAGGACTTTTTACTTGACTTTTGAATTTTGCACTTTTTTTTGGAGCTTTGAATTTTGCAACTTTTCTTTGAGAGACTTGACCGAGATTTCAGAGAATTGGGGAGGAGAATTGATCTCTCTTCTTCCTCGTTCTTGCTCGAGCAATTCTACTTTTCTTGTTTGAGTCTTGGGTGTTAAGAATTGAGGAAATTCTGTCTCAATCTCCACTCAAGAGCTCTTTAATTTCTCTTCTGCATAATTGAATTCATTTACATTCCCTTTACTGCTTCTTCTTCAATTTCTTGTCAATTACTTTGAGAACTTGGATCTGGGAGGGCAATTGAGATCTAGGCTTTGCTACCTAGTCTCTGGAGTCCTGAGATCCCAATTTCCTTTTGGTTCTTCTGTGAACCTTTGCTGCATTTAATTTCTTTACTGTTTGAGTTCTAATTGCTTCTAATTCAATTTCTGTTCTATTAACTGTGGCAATTCAATTTCTCTTTGCTTAGATTCTGAAATCCCAGTCCTCAAATCCCTTTTACATTCAAGCAATCTATATTACTTGCATTACTGCAATTTACATTTCTTGCACTTTAAGTTTCAGTCATTTACTTTCTTGTTCTTTAAGATTCAGCAAGTTTACTTTCCTGCTCTTTAATTTACTGCAATTTCCCCTTCTCCCTTTACATTCCAAGCAATTTAGCTTCTGTTAAATACAAACCACTCAACCAATACATGATTCGCTTGACTAAATCAACCACTAAACTAAAATTGCTCAATCCTTCAATCCCTGTGGGATCGACCTCACTCATGTGAGTTATTATTACTTGATGCGACCCGGTACACTTGCCGGTGAGTTTTGTGTTGGATCGTTTTCCACACATCATTACATATCTGCATGAAACCCCATGAGCTACCAATAATACTCTGCTAACATGAGCATTCTCTTCCTTTTTCATTCTTTCTTCTTAATAATTCTGTTCTTGCTTGGGGACAAGCAAGTTTTAAGTTTGGTGTTGTGATGACAAGTCATCTTAGCCTAGTTTCACTAGTCTTTTTCCTTTGTTTTCAATAGGTTTTATGCACTTTCTTAAGCCATAAGTAAGCCAATTGGGTTGAAATTCATGTTTCCTTTGATTCAATCAACCATGGATAAATTGATGCATTTTCATGAGTTTTTGTGCCATAATTGCTCATATGACAAGAAGAAGAATAACTCTCATGATTATGGCATAGCTTTGATAAAATTGTTGATTGATGACAGGAGGAATAAAGCTTGGAAGAAGGTTGCAAGAATGGGCTTGAGAAGAGGGATCAACGTTTGAGCTAACGTTTGCCTCAAACGTTAACTCAAACGTTGAAAAGAAGATGAAGAATACCCTGGAAGGAGCCAACGTTTGCGCCAACGTTTGCCTCAAACGTTGAGGCAAACGTTGGCTGAAGAAGAAGCAGGGGAAGGAGCCAACGTTTGCGCCAACGTTTGCCTCAAACGTGAGGTCAAACGTTGGCGCCAAAAAGATAAGAATGAGCACTCCTGGGCACGGCAACGTTTGAGCCAACGTTTGCCTCAAACGTGAGGTCAAACATTGGCTACATCTTGGCAAGGAAGAGCATGGCAAAGCACCCCTGATTGATGGTTTAGTTGAGCCACGTTTGCGCCAACGTTTGCCTCAAACGTTGGGCCAAAAAGGGAGCCTGGGAAGACCCACGTTTGAGCTCACGTTTGACCTCAAACGTTGGCTCAAACGTGGATGACAGCAAGAAGGCATCTGCATAATGCTTCAACAAGGGACGTTTGAGTCAACGTTTGCCTCAAACGTTGACTCAAACGTGAATGGTTTATGGCCCGGTTCACAAGTGGATTTCTTCCCAACACCAAGAGGAATCAACGGAGGCCACTATCAACCCAATTCCATCAAGACTAAAGGCCCAATTCAAGGATTAATGATAATTTGAAGAAAGTGTATAAATAGCTTAGGATTTGAAGTTTTAGGAGAGCTTTTCTTTTAGAGCTTTCCTTTTAGAATTTTTAATACTTACAGTAGAGAGCTCATCTTTACATTTGAGTTGTTGCTTTTAGAAATTGAGAGTTCCTGGGAAGGAGAATTGAATTCTCTTCCTCTGGGTTATTTTTGCTTTCTTTTCTACATACTTTGTCTGAGTCTTGGGTGTTGAGAATTGGGGAAATTCTGTCTCAATCTCACCTTGAGATCTCCTGTTTACTTTTTCTGCACAATTGAATTTGAATTTCTCTTCACTGCTTCATCTTCTTTCTACTGCTTGATATTTACTTTTCTTGCAATTGAATTTTAAATTTGGATCTAGGAAGGCATCGAGATCTAGACTTGATTATCTAGTCTCTTGGGTCCTGAGATCTAGAGTTTTCATTTTAATTTCTCTGTTGAATGCGTCTTCAAGTTCATTTACGTTTCCAGTTGAGATCCGGTTCATTTTAATTCCTCTTCTACTTTTCTGTTTATCGCAATTTACTTTTCCTTGTCTAATTTCTACAAATCCACTTCCCGATTCCCTTTATAATTCAAGCCTTTACATTTCTTGCACTTTAAGATTTTGCAATTTACATTTCTTGCGTTCTAAGTTTCTGCCATTTAATTTCTCATTCTTTAAGATTCAGCACTTTAATTTCAGTTTCCTTTAATTTCCTGCAAATTCACCCTTCCCATTTAATTTTACTGCAATTTAGTTTCTGCAAATTACAAACCAATCAATCAACATTTGATTTGCTTGACTAAATCAACCACTAAACTAAAATTGCTCAATCCTTCAATCCCTGTGGGATCGACCTCACTCATGTGAGTTATTATTACTTGATGCGACCCGGTACACTTGCCGGTGAGTTTCGTGTTGGATCGTTTTCCACACATCAGATATTTTTGGAATTTCTTAATTTTTTACAATTAGAAAAAATATATTTTTAGTTTAAAAATAATAAAATAATAAATTTACAGATCTATTGTTTATTAGATATTGCTGGACTTTATTTTATTTTTATTATTTAAATAAAAAACATTTAATAATATAATTTAAAAATTCAAAAATAAAAAATTTTATTTTTTTTATTTTTAATTTTTAAAAAATATTTTTATTTCTTTATTCACCGAATAATGCTATACCCAGACAGTTGACTTTTTTTACTGCACTTGTTTACAAATTAAGAATAAATTAATTTAAAAAATTTAAAATTTTAATTTTTTATATTTTTGGGATATTTTAGGAATTTTTTAATTTTTTACAATTAGAAAAATATATTTTTAGATTAAAAATAAAAAATAATAAATTTACAAATCTATTGTTTATTAGATATTGTTGGACTTTATTTTATTTTTATTATTTAAATAAAAAACATTTAATAATATAATTTAAAAGTTCAAAAATAAAAATTTTATTTTTTTAAATTTTTAATTTTTTAAAAATATTTTTTAATTTTTTATTCACCGGATAATGCTACACCTAGACAGTTGACTTTTTTTGCTGCACTTGTTTAGAAATTAAGAATAAATTAATATAAAAAATTATAATTATAATTTTTTTATTTTTTGGATATTTTTGGAATTTTTTAATTTTTTACAATTAGAAAAATATATTTTTAGATTAAAAATAAAAAAATAATAAATTTATATATCTGTTGTTTACTAGATATTGCTTGACTTTATTTTATTTTTATTTTTAAATAAAAAAAATTTAATAATATAATTTAAAAATCCAAAAATAAAAATTTTTTTATTTTTTAAAAATATTTTTTATTTTTTATTCATCGGATAATGCTACACCCAGATAGTTGACTTTTTTTGCTTCTTTTGTTCACAAATTAAGAATAAATTAATTTAAAAAATTGAAATTAAAATTTTTTATTTTTCTGATATTTTTTGAATTTCTTAATTTTTTACAATTAGAAAAAATATATTTTTAGTTTAAAAATAAAAAAATAATAAATTTACAGATCTGTTGTTTATTAGATATTGCTGGACTTTATTTTATTTTTATTATTTAAATAAAAAACATTTAATAATATAATTTAAAAATTCAAAAATAAAAAATTTTATTTTTTTTAAATTTTTAATTTTTAAAAAAATATTTTTATTTCTTTATTCACCGAATAATGCTACACCCAGACAGTTGACTTTTTTTACTGCACTTGTTTACAAATTAAGAATAAATCAATTTAAAAAATTTAAAATTTTAATATTTTATATTTTTAGGATATTTTATGAATTTTTTAATTTTTTACAATTAGAAAAATATATTTTTAGATTAAAAATAAAAAATAATAAATTTACAAATCTATTGTTTATTAGATATTGTTGGACTTTATTTTATTTTTATTATTTAAATAAAAAACATTTAATAATATAATTTAAAAATTTAAAAATAAATTTTTTTAATTTTTAGTTTTTTAGAAATATTTTTTATTTTTTTATTCACCGGATAATGCTACACCCAGACAGTTGACTTTTTTTTGCTGCAATTAAGAATAAATTAATTTAAAAAATTTAGAATTTTAATTTTTTTAATTTTTTTGATATTTTAGGAATTTTTTAATTTTTTACAATTAGAAAAATATATTTTTAGATTAAAAATAAAAAAATAATAAATTTATAGATGTGTTGTTTACTAGATATTGCTGGACTTTATTTTATTTTTATTATTTAAATAAAAAACATTTAATAATATAATTTAAAAATCCAAAAATAAAAATTTTATTTTTTAAAATTTTTTAATTTTTTTAAAAATATTTTTTATTTTTTATTCACCGGATAATGCTACACCCAGATAGTTGACTTTTTTTACTGCACTTCTTCACAAATTAAGAATAAATTAATTTAAAAAATTAAAATTAAAATTTTTTATTTTTCTGATATTTTTTGAATTTCTTAATTTTTTACAATTAGAAAAAATATATTTTTAGTTTAAAAATAAAAAATAATAAATTTACAGATCTGTTGTTTATTAGATATTGCTAGACTTTATTTTATTTTTATTTTTTAAATAAAAAACATTTCGTCAGATAATTTTAAAATTCAAAATTAAAAAAATTTATTTTTTTAAAATTTTTTATCTTTTAAAAATATTTTTTATTTTTTTATTCACCGGATAATGCTATACCTAGACAGTTGACTTTTTTTTGTTGCACTTGTTCAAAATTAAGAATAAATTAATTTAAAAAATTTAGAATTTTAATTTTTTTTGGATATTTTTGGAATTTTTTAATTTTTTACAATTAGAAAAAATATTTTTTATTTTAAAAGTTAAAGAAAAATAATAAATTTATTGGTCTGTTGTTTACTAGATATTGCTGGACTTTATTTTATTTTTATTATTAAAATAAAAATATTTAATAATATAATTTAAAAATTCAAAAAAAATTTTAATTTTTAATTTTTTTAAAAATATTTTTTTATTCACCTGATAATGTTACACCCAGACAGTTGACTTTTTTTTTGAACTTGTTCACAAATTTAGAATAAATTAATTTTAAAAAAATTTAAATTTTATTTTTTTATTTTTTTGGATATTTTTGGGATTTCTTAATTTTTTACAATTAGAAAATATATATTTTTAGTTTAAAAATAAAAAATAATAAATTTACAAATCTATTGTTTATTAGATATTGCTGGACTTTATTTTATTTTTATTATTTAAATAAAAAACATTTAATAATATAATTTAAAAGTTCAAAAATAAAAATTTTATTTTTTAAATTTTTAATTTTTTAAAAATATTTTTTAATTTTTTATTCACCGGATAATGCTACACCTAGACAGTTGACTTTTTTTGCTGCACTTGTTTAGAAATTAAGAATAAATTAATATAAAAATTTATAATTTTAATTTTTTTATTTTTTGGATATTTTTGGAATTTTTTAATTTTTTACAATTAGAAAAATATATTTTTAGATTAAAAATAAAAAAATAATAAATTTATATATCTGTTGTTTACTAGATATTGCTTGACTTTATTTTATTTTTATTTTTAAATAAAAAACATTTAATAATATAATTTAAAAATCCAAAAATAAAAAATTTTATTTTCTAAAAATTTTTTATTTTTTAAAAATATTTTTTATTTTTTATTCATCGGATAATGCTACACCCAGATAGTTGACTTTTTTTGCTTCACTTGTTCACAAATTAAGAATAAATTAGTTTAAAAAATTGAAATTAAAATTTTTTATTTTTCTGATATTTTTTGAATTTCTTAATTTTTTACAATTAGAAAAAATATATTTTTAGTTTAAAAATAAAAAAATAATAAATTTACAGATCTGTTGTTTATTAGATATTGCTGGACTTTATTTTATTTTTATTATTTAAATAAAAAACATTTAATAATATAATTTAAAAATTCAAAAATAAAAAATTTTATTTTTTTTAATTTTTAATTTTTAAAAAAATATTTTTATTTCTTTATTCACCGAATAATGCTACACCCAGACAGTTGACTTTTTTTACTGCACTTGTTTACAAATTAAGAATAAATTAATTTAAAAAATTTAAAATTTTAATTTTTTATATTTTTAGGATATTTTAGGAATTTTTTAATTTTTTACAATTAGAAAAATATATTTTTAGATTAAAAATAAAAAATAATAAATTTACAAATCTATTGTTTATTAGATATTGTTGGACTTTATTTTATTTTTATTATTTAAATAAAAAACATTTAATAATATAATTTAAAAATTTAAAAATAAATTTTTTAATTTTAAGTTTTTTAGAAATATTTTTTATTTTTTTATTCACCGGATAATGCTACACCCAGACAGTTGACTTTTTTTTGCTGCAATTAAGAATAAATTAATTTAAAAAATTTAGAATTTTAATTTTTTTAATTTTTTTGATACTTTAGGAATTTTTTAATTTTTTACAATTAGAAAAATATATTTTTAGATTAAAAATAAAAAAATAATAAATTTACAGATCTGTTGTTTATTAGATATTACTGAACTTTATTTTATTTTTATTTTTTAAATAAAAAACTTTTCATAAGATAATTTTAAAATTCAAAAATAAAAAATTTAGTTTTCTAAAATTTTTTATCTTTTAAAAATATTTTTTATTTTTTATTCACCAGATAATGCTACACCTAGACAGTTGACTTTTTTTTGCTGCACTTGTTCCGAAATTAAGAATAAATTAATTTAAAAAATTTAGAATTTTAATTTTTTTGGATATTTTTGGAATTTTTTAATTTTTTACAATTATAAAAAATATTTTTTATTTTGAACGTTAAAAAAATAATACATTTATAGGTCTGTTGTTTACTAGATATTGCTGGACTTTATTTTATTTTTATTATTAAAATAAAAATATTTAATAATATAATTTAAAAATTTAAAAAAAATTCTTTAAATTTTTAGTTTTTTTAAAAATATTTTTTTATTCACCGGATAATGCTACACCCAAACAGTTGACTTTCTTTTTTCTGCACTTGTTCACAAATTTAGAATAAATTAACTAAAAAAAATTTAAAATTTTATTTTTTATTTTTTTGGATATTTTTGGAATTTCTTAATTTTTTACAATTAGAAGAAATATATTTTTAGTTTAAAAATAAAAAAATAATAAATTTACAAATCTATTGTTTATTAGATATTGCTGGACTTTATGTTATTTTTATTATTTAAATAAAAAACATTTAATAATATAATTTAAAAATTCAAAAATAAAAAATTTTATTTTTTTAATTTATAATTTTTTTTAAAATATTTTTTATTTTTTTATTCACCAGATAATGCTACACCTAGGTAGTTGACTTTTTTTGCTGCACTTGTTTAGAAATTAAGAACAAATTAATTTAAAAAATTTAGAATTTTAATTTTTTATTTTTTGGATATTTTGGAATTTTTTAATTTTTTACAATTAGAAAAAATATTTTTTATTTTAAAAGTTAAAAAAATAATAAATTTATAGGTCTGTTGTTTACTAGATATTACTGGACTTTATTTTATTTTTATTATTAAAATAAAAATATTTAATAATATAATTCAAAAATTCAAAAAAAATTATTTTCTTTTAAATTTTTTATTTTTTTAAAAATATTTTTTTATTCACCGTATAATGCTACACCCAGACAGTTGCTTTTTTTTTGCACTTGTTCACAAATTTAGAATAAATTAATTTAAAAAAATTTAGAATTTAAATTTTTTATTTTTTTGGGATATTTTTGGAATTTCTTAATTTTTTACAATTAGAAAAAATATATTTTTAGTTTAAAAATAAAAAAATAATAAATTTACAGATCTGTTGTTTATTAGATATTACTGAACTTTACTTTATTTTTATTTTTTAAATAAAAAACTTTTCATAAGATAATTTTAAAATTCAAAAATAAAAAATTTAGTTTTCTAAAATTTTTTATCTTTTAAAAATATTTTTTATTTTTTTATTCACCGGATAATGCTACACCTAGAAATTTGACTTTTTTTTGCACTTGTTCAGAAATTAAGAATAAATTAATTTAAAAAATTTCGAATTTTAATTTTTTGGATATTTTTGGAATTTTTTAATTTTTTACAATTAGAAAAAATATTTTTTATTTTAAAAGTTAAAAAAAATATTAACTTTATAGGTCTGTTTTTTACTAGATATTGCTGGACTTTATTTTATTTTTATTATTAAAATAAAAATATTTAATAATATAATTTAAAAATTAAAAAAAATATTTTCTTTAAATTTTTAGTTTTTTTAAAAATATTTTTTTTATTCACCGGATAATGCTACACCCAAACAGTTGACTTTCTTTTTTCTGCACTTGTTCACAAATTTAGAATAAATTAACTTAAAAAAATAATGAATTTACAGATCTGTTGTTTATTAGATATTGTTGGACTTTATTTTATTTTTATTATTTAAATAAAAAACATTTAATAATATAATTTAAAAATTCAAAAATAAAAAATTTAATTTTTTTAATTTTAAAATTTTTTCAAAAAATATTTTTATTTTTTTATTCTCCGATTAACGCTACACCCAGACAGTTGACTTTTTTACTGCACTTGTTAACAAATTAAGAATAAATTAATTTAAAAAAGTTAAAATTTTAATTTTCTATATTTTTTTGATATTTTAGGAATTTTTTAATTTTTTACAATTAGAAAAATATATCTTTTGAATAAAAATAAAAAAATAATAAATTTACAAATCTATTGTTTATTAGATATTGTTGGATTTTATTTTATTTTTATTATTTAAATAAAAAACATTTAATAATATGATTTAAAAATTTAAAAATAAAAAATTTTATTTTTTTTAATTTTTAGTTTTTTAAAACTATTTTTTTTATCCATCGGATAATGCTACACCCAGACAGTTGACTTTTTTTACTGCACTTGATCACAAATTAAGAATAAATTAATTTAAAAAATTTAAAATTTTAGTTTTTTATATTGTTTGGATATTTTAGGAATTTTTGATTTTTTACAATTAGAAAAAATATATTTTTAGATTAAAAATAAAAAAAATAATAAATTTACAAATCTATTGTTTATTAGATATTGTTGGACTTTATTTTATTTTTATTATTTAAATAAAAACATTTAATAATATAATTTAAAAATTCAAAAATAAAAAATTTTATTTTTTTAAATTTTAATTTTTTAAAAATATTTTTTATTTTTTTATTCACCGGATAATGTTACACCTAGAAAGTTGACTTTTTTTTGCTGCACATGATTAAAAATTAAGAATAAATTAATTTAAAAAATTTAGAATTTTAATTTTTTTATTTTTTGGACATTTTTGGTATTTTTTAATTTTTTGCAACTAGAAAAAATATTTTTTATTTTAAAAATTAAAAAATAAAAAATTTATAGGTTTGTTGTTTACTAGATATTCCTGGACTTTATTTTATTTTTATTATTAAAATAAAAATATTTAATAATATAATTTAAAAATTTAAAAAAATATTTTTTTAAATTTTTTATTTTTTTAAAAATATTTTTTTATTCACCGAATAATGCTACACCCAGACAGTTGACTTTTTTTCTGCACTTGTTCACAAATTTAGAATAAATTAATTTAAGAAAATTTAAAATTTTAATTTTTTATTTTTTGGGATATTTTTGGAATTTCTTAATTTTTTACTATTAGAAAAATTATATTTTTAGTTTAAAAATAAAAAATAATAAAGTTACAGATCTGTTGTTTATTAGATATTGCTGGACTTTATTTTATTTTTATTATTTAAATAAAAAACATTTAATAATATAATTTAAAAATTCAAAGATAAAATATTTTATTTTTTAAAATTTGTAATTTTTTAAAAAATATTTTTATTTTTTTATTCACCGAATAATGCTACACCCAGACAGTTGACTTTTTTTACTGCACTTGTTAACAAATTAAGAATAAATTAATTTAAAAAATTTAAAATTTTAATTTTCTATATTTTTGGATATTTTAGGAATTTTTTAATTTTTTACAATTAGAAAAATATATTTTTAGATTAAAAATAAAAAAATAATAAATTTACAAATCTATTATTTATTAGATATTGCTGGACTTTATTTTATTTTTATTATTTAAATAAAAAACATTTAGTAATATAATTTAAAAATTCAAAAATAAAAAATTTATTTTTTTAATTTTAAATTTTTTAAAAAATATTGTTATTTTTTATTCTCCGAATAATACTACACTCAGACAGTTGACTATTTTTATTGCACTTGTTCACAAATTAAGAATAAATTAATTTAAAAAATTTAAAATTTTAATTTTTTATATTTTTTGGATATTTTAGGAATTTTTAATTTTTTACAATTAGAAAAATATATTTTTAGATTAAAAATAAAAAAATAATAAATTTACAAATCTATTGTTTATTAGATATTGTTGGACTTTATTTTATTTTTATTATTTAAATAAAAAACATTTAATAATATAATTTAAAAATTCAAAAATAAAAAATTTTATTTTTTTAAATTTTAATTTCTTAAAAATATTTTTTATTTTTTTATTCACCGGATAATGTTACACCTAGAAAGTTGACTTTTTTTTTTGCTGCACTTGATTAGAAATTAAGAATAAATTAATTTAAAAAATTTAGAATTTTAATTTTTTTATTTTTTGGATATTTTTGGAATTTTTTAATTTTTTGCAACTAGAAAAAATATTTTTTATTTTAAAAATTAAAAAAATAAAAAATTTATAGGTCAGTTGTTTACTAGATATTCCTGGACTTTATTTTATTTTTATTATTAAAATAAAAATATTTAATAATATAATTTTAAAATTTAAAAAAAATATTTTTTTAATTTTTAATTTTTTTAAAAATATTTTTTTTATTCACCGAATAATGCTACACCCAGACAGTTGACTTTTTTTCTGCACTTGTTCACAACTTTAGAATAAATTAATTTAAAAAAAAATTAAAATTTTAATTTTTTATTTTTTTGGGGATATTTTTGGAATTTCTTAATTTTTTACAATTAGAAAAAATATATTTTTAGTTTAAAAATAAAAAAATAATAAATTTACAGATCTGTTGTTTATTAGATATTGCTGAACTTTATTTTATTTTTATTATTTAAATAAAAAACATTTAATAATATAATTTAAAAATTAAAAAATAAAAAATTTAATTTTTTTAATTTTAAAATTTTTTAAAAAATATTTTTATTTTTTTATTCTCCGAATAATGCTACACCTAGACAGTTGACTTTTTTTACTGCACTTGTTAACAAATTAAGAATAAATTAATTTAAAAAATGTATAATTTTAATTTTCTATATTTTTTGGATATTTTAGGAATTTTTTAATTTTTTACAATTAGAAAAATATATTTTTTGAATAAAAATAAAAAAAATAATAAGTTTACAAATCTATTGTTTATTAGATATTGTTGGACTTTATTTTATTTTTATTATTTAAATAAAAAACATTTAATAATATAACTTAAAAATTTAAAAATAAAAAATTTTATTTTTTTTTTAGTTTTTTAAAAATATTTTTTATTTTTTTATTCACCGGATAATGCTACACTCAGACAGTTGACTTTTTTTACCGCACTTGTTCACAAATTAAGAATAAATTAATTTAAAAAATTTAAAATTTTAGTTTATTATATTTTTTGGATATTTTAGGAATTTTTAATTTTTTACAATTAGAAAAATATATTTTTAGATTAAAAATAAAAAAAATAATAAATTTTCAAATCTATTGTTTATTAGATATTGTTGGACTTTATTTTATTTTTATTATTTAAATAAAAAACATTTAATAATATAATTTAAAAATTCAAAAATAAAAAAATTTATTTTTTAAATTTTTAATTTTTTAAAAATATTTTTTATTTTTTCATTCACCGGATAATGTTACACCTTGAAAGTTGACTTTTTTTGCTGCACTTGATTAGAAATTAAGAATAAATTAATTTAAAAAATTTAGAATTTTAATTTTTTTATTTTTTGGATATTTTTGGAATTTTTTAATTTTTTACAACTAGAAAAAATATTTTTATTTTAAAAGTTAAAAAAATAAAAAATTTATAGGTCTGTTGTTTACTAGATATTTCTGGACTTTATTTTATTTTTATTATTAAAATAAAAATATTTAATAATATAATTTAAAAATTGAAAAAAATTATTTTTTTAAATTTTTAATTTTTTTAAAAATATTTTTTATTCACCGAATAATGCTACACCCAGACAGTTGACTTTTTTTCTGCACTTGTTCACAAATTTTGAATAAATTAATTTAAGAAAATTTAAAATTTAAAATTTTTTATTTTTTGGGATATTTTTTGAAATTTCTTAATTTTTTACAATTAGAAAAATTATATTTTTAGTTTAAAAATAAAAAATAATAAAGTTACAGATCTGTTGTTTATTAGATATTGCTGGACTTTATTTTATTTTTATTATTTAAATAAAAAACATTTAATAATATAATTTAAAAATTCAAAAATAAAATATTTTATTTTTTAAAATTTTTAATTTTTTAAAAAATATTTTTATTTTTTTATTCACCGAATAATGCTACACCCAGACAGTTGACTTTTTTTACTGCACTTGTTAACAAATTAAGAATAAATTAATTTAAAAAATTTAAAATTTTAATTTTTTATATTTTTTTGATATTTAGGAATTTTTTAATTTTTTCCAATTAGAAAAATATATTTTTAGAATAAAAATAAAAAATAATAAATTTACAAATGTATTGTTTATTAGATATTGTTGGACTTTATTTTATTTTTATTATTTAAATAAAAAACATATAATAATATAATTTAAAAATTTAAAAATAGAAAATTTTATTTTTTTTAATTTTTAGTTTTTTAAAAATATTTTTAATTTTTTTATTCACCGGATAATGCTACACCTGATGTGTGGAAAACGATCCAATACAAAACTCACCGGCAAGTGTACCGGGTCGCATCAAGTAATAATAACTCACATGAGTGAGGTCGATCCCACAGGGATTGAAGGATTGAGCAATTTTAGTTTAGTGGTTGATTTAGTCAAGCGAATCATGTATTGGTTGAGTGGTTTGTATTTAACAGAAGCTAAATTGCTTGGAATGTAAAGGGAGAAGGGGAAATTGCAGTAAATTAAAGAGCAGGAAAGTAAACTTGCTGAATCTTAAAGAACAAGAAAGTAAATGACTGAAACTTAAAGTGCAAGAAATGTAAATTGCAGTAATGCAAGTAATATAGATTGCTTGAATGTAAAAGGGATTTGAGGACTGGGATTTCAGAATCTAAGCAAAGAGAAATTGAATTGCCACAGTTAATAGAACAGAAATTGAATTAGAAGCAATTAGAACTCAAACAGTAAAGAAATTAAATGCAGCAAAGGTTCACAGAAGAACCAAAAGGAAATTGGGATCTCAGGACTCCAGAGACTAGGTAGCAAAGCCTAGATCTCAATTGCCCTCCCAGATCCAAGTTCTCAAAGTAATTGACAAGAAATTGAAGAAGAAGCAGTAAAGGGAATGTAAATGAATTCAATTATGCAGAAGAGAAATTAAAGAGCTCTTGAGTGGAGATTGAGACAGAATTTCCTCAATTCTTAACACCCAAGACTCAAACAAGAAAAGTAGAATTGCTCGAGCAAGAACGAGGAAGAGGAGAGATCAATTCTCCTCCCCAATTCTCTGAAATCTCGGTCAAGTCTCTCAAAGAAAAGTTGCAAAATTCAAAGCTCCAAAAAAAAGTGCAAAATTCAAAAGTCAAGTAAAAAGTCCTAATTACATCAAACTAGCTCCTATTTATACACTTTCTATTCTTGGATCTTGGGATTTGGATGGGCTTTTGATTTGGTGAAGAAATGAATTAAATTGGATTTTTAATTCAATTTTTGGCCCATCAAAGATTGCTTCCAAGAGGCTGCCCTGCCCTTGTGGAGGGCAGGGCAGGATTTGGTGCGTGCGGCCATGGTGCGGGCGTGGCGTGCAAGCTTGGTGCGCAGGACGCTGCCCTGCCCTCGCGGAGGGCAGGGCAGAAAAGTTTGGTGCGCCAGATTGGTGCCTTGGTGCGCTGCTGGTGCTGCCGAATGATGCTTTGGTGCGCCAGGTTGGTGTGCTGGCCGTGCCACAACAAAATGCTGCCCTGCCCTCGCGGAGGGCAAGGCAGTGTTTCCAAACTGAAGTCCCGCGCTCGAGACATGGCAGAAACACACGCTACTCATTTTTCTTGGCTTTCTTGGCACCATAATGAAGCATAGTTCCTTGCTTCCTCATTGTGCCGTGTTCGAGACTTGTAGTAAGCATAGGTGAACTTTTTCTTTGAATTTCTTCCCTTGGTGAGCCCGATACTGCCCTTGAGGAGGGCAGGGCAATGTTTTGATCCTCTTGATTCCAAGGCACAGATTTGTGCTATGCCCTTGTCGTGGGCAGAGCAGAGTTGCCTTTCAAGCTTTGTTCCCTTATGTTGCCCTCCTAGAGGGCAGTGTGCCCTTGTGGAGGGCAATGCTTGCTTCCTCCATTATGCGCCACGCCTTTTTCTCCTTGGGCCACGCTTCCTTAAGCCACGCTTTCCTCTTTTCTTCTTTTCTTCACCTACATTAAACCAAAACAACCACTCCAAGTATCACTAAATTCACAAGGCTTATAAATCAATTAAAAATCAATTAAATTTAGCTTAAACCTCATGAGTTAACATTAATTTCATGGTGGTTGTTTGATTTAAAGAAGTTATTCATTTTCACTCCAAATCACTTACTTAGGATGCAAGAAAGTGCATAAAGACTAATAAAACAAGTGAAATTAGCTAGAAAAATGGGTATATGATGACTTGTCATCACAACACCAAACTTAAATCTTGCTTGTCCCCAAGCAAGCATCAAAACTAAGAGAAAATGAAATGAACAAGAAAAGAACACATATCCTTATTAGGCATATAGCAGAACTTGATTTATGGAGTCTTTATGCAGACAATGATAACTCAATTATTGTTGCTGTTACATATTATACATCTTTCCTCAAAGGCTTGCTAAACTTGCTGTTATAAGACTTACTCTTTAATTACTCCCTTGCTAACTTTTCTTTCTTATAATGCTTAACAAGCTTATTCTTTTGGAGGTTTGGTGTCTAATGTTGCAGTAGTAGCCTTTGGCTTTATTTTTTTTCTTTTACTCAACATCTTTCCACCACAGACACATGGCTCACTATTTCTTCCTAGGATCATTGATGCCCAGCATCTCTTTGGATAACTAAATGTTCTGTATCTAAGTTGCTCTTTATTGTGGACTTTCAATTGGCCATCCCAAATCAGTTGATCTAAGTGACCGGGTTTTAAAATACCCCTTAGAATTTACTTATCCAAGCATATCTTAGTACAAGAACACCACAGGCATATGTCCTAGGGTCCAAGCTATTGGTGTCCAACCTTTATTCTTTGTTTTTCTTGCCACTTTGGCTTTTTCTTCTTCCTTTTCTTTCTATTTTTGTTCTCAAGGGCTTTTACTTTATTGATAAGAATCTTTACAACAGCAAGCTAACTCACACTTAAATGAAAATGATATTATGCAGCAATTATTTCATGAGTTATGCATTTAATCAAACACATATACCACCATTAACTTCCATTCTTACTTATGCAACATTGGATATTTCACTTTTCAATTCAAACAATTCTCTTTTATTCAAGCATGTGGGACACAAAACAAAATTTAGCTAAGTGATGGATAACAAGCATTATGCAGATTTAGCATTTCTCTAGCTATTTATTAAATGACTAAAAGAAAAGCAAAGAACAAAAATTGCATGAAGTAAAAGAAATAAACAATGGAGGCATATCATGTTTCAGACATGCATCTCCTTATTAGAGACATGAAAGAGGAAGTATGAAAGAACTTTGCCACCTTCTAATGATTGTGGCTGCTGCTTGATTCTCCCTTTTTCTTCTTTCTCTTTCCTAGCTTGGAGTAGTCTCGGACTTCTTCACTAGGACACCTTCTATCCCAAAAAGAATCCAAGAGCCCTGAGAGTCCAACTTCTTCCAATCTGTTAAGTGTTAGCTCCGTATAATGATGAGACCTTGCTTTTTGCTTGGCGTCAAATTCAGGGCATTGCTCAAATGGCTTGATCTGTGGATTGAGTGTTGGCAAATTGTGGGTCAAATACTCCAACCTTGCTTGTATGTTTTCATCACTCTCCATTCTTTGCACATATCTAACTTCTTCCATGGTGTGATGAATATTCTTCCATTGGTACAGGTTGTGACTATATTCCCCTGCTTTAGCTTGACTAAAATACAGCTTATCATATGATTCTCTGAATTCTTTGTATTGCTCTTTTTGTCCTTCAAGAATCTGTGCTTGAAATTCTTGCTGCTGAGTCATCATTTGTTGCTGCCATCTCTCTTGTTTCTCTTCCATTTGACGCTGCCAAGCTTCTCGTTCCTCTTTATCTTTCAAATATTGCTCCCTAAATTCTGGATGGTGCTCTAGATATTGCTCTTGGCGCCCCTGATTTTGGCCTTGTTGAGCCTGCATGAGTTGTTGAGATAGTTCTTCAATTGATCTTTGTAACTGGCTCATGTCTATGGCATCATGAGCTTGATTTCGTCCTTCCTCTCTTTGTGATCTCCTTTGTCTGGGAGCTGCCACCCCTTCTTGATCATCTTCTTCATTCATTCCTTCCATACTTTTTTTGGTGATTCCTTTCCTTTTTTTCACCTTTTCTGTGTCCTCATCTTCAAAGATCACTCCCGCTTTGTTGCATAGCCTAAGGATGGTGCTTGGATGTCCAAGACCACTTGATTTACTTGTGCTGTTAGCCATCTCTTGAATACTGTCGGCTATGAGTTGTGCGAGGTTGATTTCACCTCCATGTAGGATGCAATATGTCAAGAGTGCTCGTTTGATTGTGACCCAAGAGGTGTTTCCAGTAGGGAGAATAGACCTCCTTACTATCTCATACCATCCTTTGGCCACAGGAGTAAGGTTTATTCTCTTCAAGTGGCTTGGAACTCCTTTTGAGTCTCTTTCCCAGTCTGTATTCTCAACACATAGCCCTTGCAAGATCTCATCAGGATTGTTTTCCATCTGCAATCTGGTCTCATAACTAGGCTCTGCATAAGTTATGGTTCTCAACTTTAGAGCTCTAGTGATGGCTGCTGGACCGAAGTTCACTTCAACTCCTCTGACATAACTTGTGTAAGGAGCACTATCTTTGTTTTCTTTTACAGCATTTACATAGAACTCCCTGATCATGACTGCACTGATGTCAACAAGAGGAGCACATAAGAGTTCCCACCTTCTTTCTTTAGTGATTTGCCTCATGATGGGGTATTCCCCGTCCCTCAACTCAAGGCCTTTCTCATAGATGACATTCTTTGCCTCCATGAACCTATGATATCTCCCTTCATGGAATTGGGATCTAAATTTGCTTGCATCATATGATGGAGGTTCGGCTACCATAGGTTCCTTTCCCGGCCTTCTTTTTGAACTTGAGGAAGCCATCGAGTTTGAGGTAAGATGGGAAGAAAAGTGAGAATAGAAAAGAGATGTGTTGTGTTTGGGATGAGTCTCGGTTCTATTATGTGAGATAAGGGAATTGTTTTAGTTTCGGGAGTAGAGGGGGTTATGGCTTTCATGTGAAGGTGGCTTGAATGAGTGTGTAAACTATTAACGGCTATTTATAAGCAGATTCTCCAAGCTTTCCAACAAAACCACAATGAATGAGGAAGGAGTTCGTTGGTGCTCATGAAGGGTCGAGATTGAATTGATCACACCAAAGGTTCATGGATTGCACGGTCTGCATGCCTTGTTGAGGCTTTGACGAGGATTCTCTCCTCATTGGTTGCATGTATTTCGGTGTTCAATGATGCATGCATGCAGATTTTTGCTTCCCAAGGGGCACATCTCCCTAGGCACATGTGACCATTCCTCTCTTAGCTTGTCCTAGCCGTGGCCCCTCCTTGCTTTTGTCGAGATCTTTTTCTCCTACATAAACCAAAACAGGTAGCCTTAGACATTAATATAAACGTTGGCCATTGACTTGTAATAAAGAAGCGAATTGTTCTGTTTTGTTTAATTGTTATTTGATATTTTTTTTTGATCAATTGTGCCCTTAATTAAAGATGCTAAAAGCTGGTGAACACCAAACTTATCTCTTGTTGAGGGGACGGCTTAGCAATGCAAACCATTCTTCACAATTGATGTATTTTATATAAAAAATTTGATGCATGATCCCTTTCTGTATGGTTTTGATCCTATGAAAAGGAAACTAATCCGTAGAATAAAATTACATATGTAGACACCAAACTTAGTGTTTGGTCATATGCTTTATCAACATGTCGTTTCATATGTTCTAAGAATAGCCCCCTTTCTTTTGAAAAGCAAAAGTTGAGTGTGCCTTAAGGGACACCAAACTTAGAAGTCTTACTTATGTTCTAAAACAATGTATGCATTTATCAAATATGAAAGTTCAAAATCATACTCAGGGGCATCATAGCTTATTAGATGAAAGAAAAGACAGAAATCTTAAATCATGGGTTGCCTCCCATGAAGCGCTCTTTTATTGTCACTAGCTTGACATTGAACTCCCTTTAGGGTGGTTGATGCTGGTGATGTCTCAACTTGTCACCTCTCACTGTAAGCTTTCTCTGTGTGCCTTGATACTCAATTTCCATATGCTCAAGAGAAAGTACTTGGTTGACAGTGTAATAATCTTCTGTTCCCAGCTGTTGATATACTAGTTGCACCTGATCACCTTTAGAAAATCCTTCAGTTGGGATTTTCTTGTTCTTCCACCCTTTGTGGGCCTTATTCTTGCTCTTCATCTTTTTCTTTCTTGTTGCTCTTTCTTCCTTGACAGTGACTTGGGTTGTGATACCTTCCTTCTTGTTTATCATCCCAGCTTCTCTTTGAATTCCTTTTTCTTCTTGCTCCTGCTTATTTTTCTATTCTACTGCCTTGTCGGTTGTTTGCTTAGGGAAGAAGTCACTACTTGTCTTGCTCGTTTCTTCATTCCTTTGTAATTCTGGAAAGACTTTCAAGGTGATGTTCTCCTCATGCATCCTGAGGGTTAGCTCTCCCTGCTCTATATCTACAATGGCTCTAGCAGTGGCCAAAAATGGTCGGCCAAGAATTATGGAGTCATTTTCATTTTCTGATGAATCCAGGATCACAAAATCTGCTGGATAGATGAACTTGTCAACCTTAACTAAAAGGTTCTCAATCAACCCTTTAGGATATACCACTGATTAGTCTACCAATTCCAAGGACATCTGTATTGGTTTCACCTCTCCTATGCCCAGCTTTTTCACTAAAGAAGATGGAATTATATTTATACTTGCTCCTAAGTCACACATCCCCTTGTTGATGAATAAGCTTCCAATTGTGCATGGTAGGAAGAAACCTCCAGGATCTTCAAGCTTGGGAGGAAGTCCTTTTCTGATTAATGCACTGCATTCTTCACTGAGCATTACGGTCTCCTTCTCACTCCAACTCCTTTTCTTATTGATGAGTTCCTTCAAAAACTTGGCATACAGAGGCATTTGCTCTAATGCCTCAGCTAAAGGTATGTTGATTTCCAGTTTCTTGAAAGTCTCTAGGAATTTAGAAAAGTGTCGATCCTTTGTCTCCTTATGGAATCTTTGAGGATAAGGTAGTGGGGGTGTCAAGCTTTTCTCCCCTTGAAGTTGTCTTGGATTTGGTTCTTCCATGATCTGCTTTCCTTTCTTTAGATTCTGTGGCCTATCTTCTTTTTCTTGAGGTTGATTCTGAGGTTGATTGCTTGCTGTTGCATCTTCATCATTGGCTGCCTCTTTTTCAACCTGTTTCTCGTCACTCTCTTTAGGCTTCTTGGTGGCTTCTTCATCTTTCAGCAGTATTTTTCCACTCCTCAACTGTATTGCCTTGCATTCCTCTTTTGGGTTAGGAATGGTGTCATTTGGTAGTGAGCTTGATGGTTTTTCAACAGAAATTTGCTTGGAAATTTGCCCAATCTGCCTCTCCAGGTTCTTCATGGAAGCTTCTTGGTTCTTTGTTGTCATTTCTTGGTTTTTCATCATCTTTTCCATGAGCATTTCTAGATTAGTGATCCTCTGAGAGTCTTGTGAGATTGGTTGGTTTTGGGGTGTTGATGGATGATGATAGGTGTTTTGGTTTGTTGGGTGGTTATTGGGTGGATAATGGTTAGAGTTGGGATAAGTATTTTGTGGTTTTCTGTATGTGTTCTGGTTAGTGTTTGGCTGGTTGTTGTTTGTGTTTTTCCAATTGTTTTGAGTTGAATTTCTTTGCCATGGCTGCTGAATTTGATTGTGGTTATCTCCCCATCTGAGATTGGGATGGTTCTTCCAAGAAGGGTTGTAAGTATCTCCATAGACTTCATTAGTTCCAGGATTTTGGTTGTGCATGTATTGGACTTGCTCTTGCTGTTGCTCCTCTTGAATTTCTTCATTCTGACCCCAAGTAGTTGATGGTTGGCTTGTGGCACTTACTGACGCAACTTGCAGGCCATCAATCCTTTTGGCCATTTGCTTAAATTGTTGTTGAATCTGCTGCTGCATTATCTTGTTCTGAGCTAGAATTGAGTCCACTCCTTCCAACTCCATTACTCCTCTTCTTTGTGATGGTTGGCGTTGTCTTTGATGAGCAAAGAAATATTGGTTGTTAGCCACCATATCAATGAGGTTTTGAGCTTCCTCTGTAGTTTTCATGAGTTGTAAAGAGCCTCCAGCTGAATGATCAAGTGCTTCTTGAGCCTTAAGAGTAAGTCCCTCATAGAAGTTCTGCAGCTTGTCCCACTCAGTGAACATCTCTGGTGGACATTTCCTCAATAATGCCTTATATCTTTCCCATGCTTCATATAAATTTTCAGCCTCCATTTGAGTGAATGTCTGCACCTCAGTCTTCAATCTTATGATCCTTTGAGGGGGATAAAATTTGGCAAGGAACTTGCTTACCAAGTCATCCCAAGTGTTGATGCTCTCCTTTGGAAATGTCTCTAGCCATTGAGTGGCTTTGTCTCTGAGAGAAAATGGAAAGAGCAACAACTTGTAGCTGTCAGGAGGCACACCATTGGTTTTCACAGTATCACAAATCCTCAAGAAGGTAGATAAGTGTTGATTTGGGTCCTCCAATGGCCCTCCTCCAAAAGAGCAGTTGTTTTGAACCAAAGTGATGAGTTGTGGCTTTAGTTCAAAATTGTTTGCATTGACATTAGGAGTAAGAATGCTACTTCCACAGTGTCTAGCATTTGCAAATGTGTATGAAGCCAGGACTCTTCTTTGTTGTTGGTTATTGTTGGCCCCTCCTCCTGGTTGATTGAGATTTGATGGATCTCCTTCCATTTCTTGGAATTCCTCCTCAGATTCTTCCTCTCCAATAATGTTCTTCCCCCTTTCAGCTCTTCTTATTCTTCGAAGAGTTCTTTGGTCAATTTCAGAGAGGATAGGGGAAGATCTTCCTGTACCTGACATACAAACACAACAATAAACACACAGACCCAGAAAACCAATGAAACTTCAATCTGTAGCTAGAATGAAGTTTTAGTTAGTTTAAGCAAAAATTCAAACAGTTAGTGTGTTAGCCAAAATTTAAAACAACAGAAAAGAAAAAGTGCTTGATCTAGATCTCCACTTCACTTAATCATTGTCAATCTATTTCAATCCCCGGCAACGGCGCCAAAAACTTGATGTGTGGAAAATGATCCAACACAAAACTCACCGGCAAGTGTACCGGGTTGCATCAAGTAATAATAACTCACATGAGTGAGGTCGATCCCACAGGGATTGAAGGATTGAGCAATTTTAGTTTAGTGGTTGATTTAGTCAAGCGAATCATGTATTGGTTGAGTGGTTTGTATTTAACAGAAGCTAAATTGCTTGGAATGTAAAGGGAGAAGGGGAAATTGCAGTAAATTAAAGAGCAGGAAAGTAAACTTGCTGAATCTTAAAGAACAAGAAAGTAAATGACTGAAACTTAAAGTGCAAGAAATGTAAATTGCAGTAATGCAAGTAATATAGATTGCTTGAATGTAAAAGGGATTTGAGGACTGGGATTTCAGAATCTAAGCAAAGAGAAATTGAATTGCCACAGTTAATAGAACAAAAATTGAATTAGAAGCAATTAGAACTCAAACAGTAAAGAAATTAAATGCAGCAAAGGTTCACAGAAGAACCAAAAGGAAATTGGGATCTCAGGACTCCAGAGACTAGGTAGCAAAGCCTAGATCTCAATTGCCCTCCCAGATCCAAGTTCTCAAAGTAATTGACAAGAAATTGAAGAAGAAGCAGTAAAGGGAATGTAAATGAATTCAATTATGCAGAAGAGAAATTAAAGAGCTCTTGAGTGGAGATTGAGACAGAATTTCCTCAATTCTTAACACCCAAGACTCAAACAAGAAAAGTAGAATTGCTCGAGCAAGAACGAGGAAGAAGAGAGATCAATTCTCCTCCCCAATTCTCTGAAATCTCGGTCAAGTCTCTCAAAGAAAAGTTGCAAAATTCAAAGCTCCAAAAAAAAGTGCAAAATTCAAAAGTCAAGTAAAAAGTCCTAATTACATCAAACTAGCTCCTATTTATACATTTTCTATTCTTGGATCTTGGGATTTGGATGGGCTTTTGATTTGGTGAAGAAATGAATTAAATTGGATTTTTAATTCAATTTTTGTCCCATGAAAGATTGCTTCCAGGAGGCTGCCCTGCCCTTGTGGAGGGCAGGGCAGGATTTGGTGCGTGCAGTGATGAGTATTTTGGTGGAAAAATGAATTTCTCCCAAAACACACAGATCTAACCGGCAAGTGCACCGGGTCGCATCAAGTAATAATAACTCACGGGAGTGAGGTCGATCCCACAGGGATTGAAGGATTGAGCAATTTTAGTTTAGTGGTTGATTTAGTCAAGCGAATCAAGATTTGGTTGAGTGATTTGTGATTTGCAGAATTTAAATTGCATTGAAAGTAAAGGGAATGTGTAAATTGCATGAGATTAAAGAGAGCAAGAATTAAATTGATGAATCTTAAAGAACAAGTAATATAAATTGCAGAAACTTAGAATGCAAGAAATGTAAATTGCGGAATCTTAAATTGCAAGAAATGTAAACGACTTGAAATGTAAAGGGAATTGGGAATTGGATTTGCAGCAATTAAACAAGGCAAAGTAAATTGCAACAAACGGAGAAATAGAAGATAACTTGGATTGAATCGGATCTTAGAACAGAAATGTAAATGAGATTGAAAAGCATTAAACAGGGAATGTAAAATTGGAATTCAGATCTCAGGGCCCAAGAAACTAGATAACCGAGTCTAGATCTCAATGCCTTCCCAGATCCAACAAGAACACTTGCAAAGAAATTGTAAATTGTAAAGAAAGTAGATGAAGAGCAATTAACAGAAATTTAAACTCAATTATGCAGTAAAGAAACAGAGAGATCCAAGGATGAGATTGAAACAGAATTTCTTCAATTCTCCAACCCAAGATCCAAGACAAAGTAATTGAAATTGAAAGCAATAAAACTAAGAGGAAGAGAATGGAATTCTCCTTCCCCGAAACTAAGAAATTAAAATTCACTCAATACCCAAAAGCTCTCCGTAAAACTACTAAGCAAAACTAAAAGGAAAACTAAAAAGAAGAGCTCCCCCAATAACTTGAATTCTATCCTATTTATACACTTTCTTCAAATGATATTCAAGCCTTGAGTTGGGCCTTTGCTCTTGGTGGAATTGGGTTGAGAGAGGCCTTGATTGATTGCTCTTGGAGTTTGGAGAGGAACCGAAGTGAACCAAGTGAACCGGGTTGGAGTTTTGCAAAAGTTGGACCAAAAGTTTGAGCAAAAGTTAGAGGCTAACTTTTGCTCCAACTTTTCATATCAGCCACCATGATTTGCTGATACCAACGTTGGTGCCAAAGTTAGGGGTCTAACTTTTGCTCCAACGTTGGCTTTACCTTGTGCACCTATGGCGCCAACGTTAGCCCAAAAGTTAGGGGTCTAACATTGGCGCAAACTTTTGCTCCTCCCTTTGTATTTTTCATGTGCCAACGTTAGCCCAAAAGTTAGGGGTCTAACGTTGGCGCAAACTTTTGGTACCCAGGGAGTGATTTTCAAGTTCCAACGTTAGCCCAGAAGTTAGGGGTCTAACGTTGGGGCTAAAAAAAAATAAATTTACAAATCTATTGTTTATTAGATATTGTTGGACTTTATTTTATTTTTATTATTTAAATAAAAAAATTTAATAATATAATTTAAAAATTCAAAAATAAAAAATTTTATTTTTTTTAATTTTTAATTTTTTAAAAATATTTTTTATTTTTTTATTCACGGATAATGCTACACCTAGACAGTTGACTTTTTTTGCTCCACTTGTTTAGAAATTAAGAATAAATTAATTTAAAAAATTTAAAATTTTAATTTTTTGATTTTTTGGAAATTTTTGGAATTTTTTAATTTTTTACAACTAGAAAAATATTTTTTATTTTAAAAGTTAAAAAAATAAAAAATTTATAGGTTTGTTGTTTACTAGATATTCCTAGACTTTATTGTATTTTTATTATTAAAATAAAAATTTTTAATAATATAATTTAAAAATTCAAAATTTTTTTTTAATTTTTAATTTTTTTAAAAATATTTTTTTATTCAACGAATAATGCTACACCCAGACAGTTGACTTTTTTTCTGCACTTGTTCACAAATTTAGAATAAATTAATTTAAAAAAATTTAAAATTTTAATTTTTTATTTTTTTGGGGATATTTTTGGAATTTCTTAATTTTTTACAATTAGAAAAAATATATTTTTAGTTTAAAAATAAAAAAATAATAAATTTACAGATCTGTTGTTTATTAGATATTGCTGGACTGTATTTTATTTCTATTATTTAAATAAAAAGCATTTAATAATATAATTTAAAAATTCAAAAATAAAAAATTTAATTTTTTTTAATTTTAAATTTTTTAAAAAATATTTTTATTTTTTTATTCTCCTAATAATGCTACACCCAGACAGTTGACTTTTTTTACTGCACTTGTTAACAAATTAAGAATAAATTAATTTAAAAAATTTAAAATTTTGATTTTTTTATATTTTTTGGATATTTAGGAATTTTTTAATTTTTTCCAATTAGAAAAATATATTTTTAGAATAAAAATAAAAAAATAATAAATATACAAAACTCACCGGCAAGTGCACCGGGTCGCATCAAGTAATAAAACTCACGGGAGTGAGGTCGATCCCACAAGGATTGAAGGATTGAGCAATTTTAGTTTAGTGGTTGATTTAGTCAAGCAAACAAGTGTTGGTTGTGTGAAATTGTGTTGACAGGAATTAAATTGCAGAGAATGTAAAGGGGAGTGGGTGATTTGCAGGAAATTAAAGGGAACAAAAAGAAAAAGAGCTGAATCTTAAAGTGCAAGTAATGTAAATTGCAGAAATTTAAAGTGCAAGGAATATAAATGACTTGAAAAATAAAAGGGGAATGGGAATTGGATCTACAGGAATTAAACAAGGAAAAGCAAAATTTAACAGAATGAAAAGTAATTGATGGAATTAGTTGAACCGGATCTCAAACTAAAAGGAAAATAAGCTTGGCGTAGTAATTAAACAAGGAAATTAAAATGGAAACCAATAGATCTCAGGACCCAAGAGACTAGATAACTAGTCTAGATCTCAATGCCTTCCTAGATCCAATTCAGAGAGCAAATGCAAAATTAAAGAAGAGAGCAATGTAGAAATGTAAATCCAAGTTCAATTTCCAGAAGTTGCAGTAAGAAAAACAGAGAGATCTCAAGGTGAGATTGAGACAGAATTTCCTCAATTCTTCAACACCCAAGACTCAAGACAAGTGTGGATGAAATTGAAAACAAGAAAACTAAGAGGAAGAGAATTCAATTCTCCTTCCCCAAGACTCACAATCTCAAAATAGCTCAGGACCCAAAAGCTCTCTACTGTGAATACTATGAAAATTCTCAAAGAAAACTCTCAAAAGAAAAGATCCAAAAAGAAAAGCTCCCCAAAAACTTCAAATCCTAAGCTATTTATACACTTTCTTCAAATGATCATCAAGCCTTGATTTGGGCCTTGGCCTTGATGGAATTGGGTTGAATCATGCCTCTGTTGCTTGCTCTTGGTGTTGGGAAGAAATCAATTCTTGAAGCGGGCCATGTAGCTTTCACGTTTGAGCCAATGTTTGAGGCAAACGTTGACTCAAACGTGCCATGTGAACAATTATGCAGCTATGCCCAAAATGCTGTCATCCACGTTTGGCTCAACGTTTGAGGTCAAACGTGAGCTCAAACGTGGCTCCCCCATGCTCCCTTTTTGGCCAACGTTTGGCCCAACGTTTGAGGCAAACGTTGGCGGAAACGTGGCTCATCAATCATCATCAATCAGGGGTCTCTTCCTTGCTAAGATATAGCCAACGTTTGACCTCACGTTTGAGGCAAACGTTGGCGCAAACGTTGCATGCTTCCAGGATGCCATTTTCCTCCATTTTGGCGCCAACGTTTGACTTCACATTTGAGGCAAACGTTGGCGCAAACGTTGCCTTCCTCCCTTGCTTTCTTTCAACCAACGTTTGCCTCAATGTTTGAGGCAAACATTGGTGCAAACGTTTAGGCTTCCTTGGGCTTTCTTGATCTGCTTCTCACGTTTGAGTTAACGTTTGAGTCAAACGTTAGCTCAAACGTGAATCCCTCTTTTCAAGCCTATTCTTGCAACCTTCTTCCAAGCTTTATTTCACCTATCATCAATCAACAATTGTATCAAAGCTATGCCATAATCATGAGAGTTATTCTTCTTCTTGTCATGTGAGCAATTATGGTGCAAAAACTCATGAAAATGCATCAATTTATCCATGGTTGATTGAATCAAAAGAAACATGAATTTCAACCCAATTGGCTTACTTATGGCTTAAGAAAGTGCACAAAACTAAATGAAAACAAAGGAAAAAGACTAGTGAAACTAGGCTAAGATGACTTGTCATCACAACACCAAACTTAAAACTTGCTTGTCCCCAAGCAAGAAAAGAATTTAAGCTCAAAATTTCTGTCAGATTAGAATGGATTGAAGAATGACATGTAATGCTCTGTGAGTGAAGTGATTAATTGACAGTGGAGTGAACTCTGAATCATATGTTTATGCAAGGGCTTTAGTGTTTACTAGTCCCCACATCTTGGAAGTCTTAGGTCTTAGGAATTTCACCCAAATGATACTGTGGAGATCTCTTTATAGATAATCACCTTGAAGCAGTTTATGATTTCTGTGTCTTGGCCTTGACTCTAAGTGTCATGTCTCAAAGCGGCTCTTTAGATAAGCTTTCAATCAATACTCCGAAACCAGTTGGTTTTAAGGTATTAGGTGTTAAAGCACCCTGAGGATTTACTTGCTCAAGCCTCTCTCTTTGACACAATTCGACCACAAGCATTTACTAGGCTAGTAACTCTTTGAGTCCCTTTTTTTTCTTCTGCCTAGTAATTGATGCTCAGAGCCTTGGGCCATGTTCTTTAAAATTTTTTTTGTTTTGCTTCTTGGATCAAAAGATGTTTCAGAATCTCCACAATACTTCTTTGAACTCTATTTCCTGCCTATGAGCTCCCATGCAGGTTTTCACAAACATGCAACCTCAATACACATTCATACAACCAGAACCACCACTTCCCTTAATCTTTTGCTTACCTCAAGATGAATTTTTTTTTTGATTCCTCAATCCTTCTCTTCAAAGAAATGTTTTCTATTTGTATTTTTCCAATCCTTGAGTGCAAGAAAATTTTCAAGTGTATGGTGCTATGATATACTAAACATCTTAGTTATTAAACTACAAGGAAATTATATTGAACAGGGATGCAATATCACTTCCAATCATAGCAGTTTTGAATATAAGACAATCACTTAACAATACAACCTTTTGGAGTTTACTTGCTTCACTCCTTCTCAGCACCATTGTTGATCTTTGCATCCCTCTTTGTCTCTTTGGTTGATGGTGCTTAATCCTTCCAAAAACTTGTATAATACTCTGCAATGATATTAAAAGTTGCTTGTTCCCCAAGCACTTGAAAAATGGTTAGCATGCATGTATGTTTGTAGACTTCTGAACTTAGATTGGTGTGTGAACACCAAACTTAGTTCCTTGCCTTATATAGCAGTTTGTATATATGCAGAAAACCACATGTGCTCTTAGTATGAAAACATACTATAAACTAGAAAAGCAAGCTATGAACTAGAAAATAGACTTCGAACTAAAAACTAAACGATTGTTAAGTAGCTTCTCTGGTGTTTGGAGCTGGCATTGATTATGCAGAAGGTGAAAATGTGTTTTCAAATGAGATTTTTGGTGGAACACCAAACTTAGCATTCTTCACTCTTCCTCAAATTATTTTGGTGTGAAACACCAAACTTAGCTCCTTGCACTACAGATAAAACTACTCTACATTTTTATTGAAATAGCTATGAAAAGAGAACTACCTCAGGTTGGGTTGCCTCCCAACAAGCGCTTCTTTATTGTCACTAGCTTGACATCTTGTTCTTTGATCATGGAGGCTGAAAATCATAGTGCCTCAGCTTTTCTCTTCTTACTGTAAACTTCTTTCCAGTCTCCTCTTTGATGATCTCTAGGTGTTCATGTGGAAGGATCCGGTTCACAATATAGTACTTAGATAATTGTGGAGGCACCTTCATTGGTTGGGTGTTTAATATCACTTTATCCCCTGGTGAGAAACTCTCAGTGGGGATTTTCTGAATCCCAGCATTTCTCCCCTCTATCTCTTGCCTCTTTCCTCAACCTCCAAAATGTTTCAGGATCAAAAGGTGTGGATTCATCGCTCTTTCCTCCTATCACAAAATCAGAAACACAAATAGAACCAAAAACTAAAACAGAGCACTCCGTAACTTGAGTGCAGTTAGAGTTAGTAGAGACAAAGTCTCGAACAGTTAGCGTGTTAATAGAGGCAAAACTTCAAACAGTTAGTGGGTTAGTAGAAGCAAATCCTTAAACAGTTAGTGGGTTAGTCAAAATTAAAGAAAAAGTGCTTGATCTAAACTACCACCTCACTTAATCGTTGTCAATCTATTCAATCCCCGGCAACGGCGCCAAAAACTTGATGTGCGGAAAACGATCCGACACAAAACTCACCGGCAAGTGCACCGGGTCGCATCAAGTAATAAAACTCACGGGAGTGAGGTCGATCCCACAAGGATTGAAGGATTGAGCAATTTTAGTTTAGTGGTTGATTTAGTCAAGCAAACAAGTGTTGGTTGTGTGAAATTGTGTTGACAGGAATTAAATTGCAGAGAATGTAAAGGGGAGTGGGTGATTTGCAAGAAATTAAAGGGAACAAAAAGAAAAAGAGCTGAATCTTAAAGTGCAAGTAATGTAAATTGCAGAAACTTAAAGTGCAAGGAATATAAATGACTTGAAAAATAAAAGGGGAATGAGAATTGGATCTGCAGGAATTAAACAAGGAAAAGCAAAATTTAACAGAATGAAAAGTAATTGATGGAATTAGTTGAACCGGATCTCAAACTAAAAGGAAAATAAGCTTGGCGTAGTAATTAAACAAGGAAATTAAAATGGAAACCAATAGATCTCAGGACCCAAGAGACTAGATAACTAGTCTAGATCTCAATGCCTTCCTAGATCCAATTCAGAGAGAAAATGCAAAATTAAAGAAGAGAGCAATGTAGAAATGTAAATCCAAGTTCAATTTCCAGAAGTTGCAGTAAGAAAAATAGAAAGATCTCAAGGTGAGATTGAGACAGAATTTCCTCAATTCTTCAACACCCAAGACTCAAGACAAGTGTAGATGAAATTGAAAACAAGAAAACAAAGAGGAATAGAATTCAATTCTCCTTCCCCAAGACTCAGAATCTCAAAATAGCTCAGGACCCAAAAGCTCTCTACTGTGAATACTATGAAAATTCTCAAAGAAAACTCTCAAAAGAAAAGCTCCAAAAAGAAAAGCTCCCCAAAAACATCAAATCCTAAGCTATTTATACACTTTCTTCAAATGATCATCAAGCCTTGATTTGGGCCTTGGCCTTGATGGAATTGGGTTGAATCATGCCTCTGTTGCTTGCTCTTGGTGTTGAGAAGAAATCAATTCTTGAACCGGGCCATGTAGCTTCCACGTTTGAGCCAACGTTTGAGGCAAACGTTGACTCAAACATGCCATGTGAACAATTATGCAGCTATGCCCAAAATGCTGTCATCCACGTTTGGCTCAACGTTTGAGGTCAAACGTGAGCTCAAACGTGGCTCCCCCATGCTCCCTTTTTGGCCAACGTTTGGCCCAACGTTTGAGGCAAACGTTGGCGAAAACGTGGCTCATCAATCATCATCAATCAGGGGTCTCTTCCTTGCTAAGATATAGCCAACGTTTGACCTCACGTTTGAGGCAAACGTTGGCGCAAACGTTGCATGCTTCCAGGATGCCATTTTCCTCCATTTTGGCGCCAACGTTTGACCTCACGTTTGAGGCAAACGTTGGCGCAAACGTTGCCTTCCTCCCTTGCTTTCTTTCAACCAACGTTTGCCTCAACGTTTGAGGCAAACGTTGGCGCAAACGTTGAGGCTTCCCTGGGCTTTCTTGATCTGCTTCTCACGTTTGAGTTAACGTTTGAGTCAAACGTTAGCTCAAATGTGAATCCCTCTTTTCAAGCCTATTCTTGCAACCTTCTTCCAAGCTTTATTTCACCTATCATCAATCAACAATTGTATCAAAGCTATGCCATAATCATGAGAGTTATTCTTCTTCTTGTCATGTGAGCAATTATGGTGCAAAAACTCATGAAAATGCATCAATTTATCCATGGTTGATTGAATCAAAGGAAACATGAATTTCAACCCAATTGGCTTACTTATGGCTTAAGAAAGTGCACAAAACTAAATGAAAACAAAGGAAAAAGACTAGTGAAACTAGGCTAAGATGACTTGTCATCACAACACCAAACTTAAAACTTGCTTGTCCCCAAGCAAGAAAAGAATTTAAGCTCCAAATTTCTGTCAGATTAGAATGGATTGAAGAATGACATGTAATGCTCTGTGAGTGAAGTGATTAATTGACAGTGGAGTGAACTCTGAATCATATGTTTATGCAAGGGCTTCAGTGTTTACTAGTCCCCACATCTTGGAAGTCTTAGGTCTTAGGAATTTCACCCAAATGATACTGTGGAGATCTCTTTATAGATAATCACCTTGAAGCAGTTTATGATTTCTGTGTCTTGGCCTTGACTCTAAGTGTCATGTCTCAAAGCGGCTCTTTAGATAAGCTTTCAATCAATACTCCGAAACCAGTTGGTTTTAAGGTATTAGGTGTTAAAGCACCCCTGAGGATTTACTTGCTCAAGCCTCTCTCTTTGACACAATTCGACCACAAGCATTTACTAGGCTAGTAACTCTTTGAGTTCCTTTTTTTTCTTCTGCCTAGTAATTGATGCTCAGAGCCTTGGGCCATGTTCTTTAAATTTTTTTTTTTGCTTCTTGGATCAAAAGATGTTTGAGAATCTCTACAATACTTCTTTGAACTCTATTTCCTGCCTTTGAGCTCCCATGCAGGTTTTCACAAACATGCAACCTCAATACACATTCATACAACCAGAACCACCACTTCCCTTAATCTTTTGCTTACCTCAAGATGAATTTTTTTTGATTCCTCAATCCTTCTCTTCAAAGAAATATTTTCTATTTGTATTTTTCCAATCCTTGAGTGCAAGCAATTTTTCAAGTGTATGGTGCTATGATATACTAAACATCTTAGTTATTGAACTACAAGGAAATTATATTGAACAGGGATGCAATATCACTTCCAATCATAGCAGTTTTGAATATAAGACAATCACTTAACAATACAACCTTTTGGAGTTTACTTGCTTCACTCCTTCTCAGCACCATTGTTGATCTTTGCATCCTGATGTGCGGAAAACGATCCGACACAAAACTCACCGGCAAGTGCACCGGGTCGCATCAAGTAATAAAACTCACGGGAGTGAGGTCGATCCCACAGGGATTGAAGGATTGAACAATTTTAGTTTAGTGGTTGAATTAGTCAAGCAAACAAGTGTTGATTGTGTGAATTTGTGTTGACAGAATATAAATTGCATATAATGTAAAGGGGAGTGGGTGATTTGCAGGAAATTAAAGGGAACAAAAAGAAAAAGAACTAAATCTTAAAGAACAAGTAATGTAAATTGCAGAAACTTAAAGTGCAAGAAATGTAAATGGCTTGAATTATAAAGGGAATCGGGAAGTGGATTAGCAGAAATTAGACAAGGGAAATTAAATTGCAACAAGGGTTACAGAAGAACCAAAAGGAAACTGGGATCTCAGGACTCCAGAGACTAGATAGCAAAGTCTAGATCTCAATTGCCTTCCCAGATCCAAACTCACAAAGCAATTAACAAGAAATTAAAGAGGAAGCAGTAAAGGAATTGGGATTCAACTCAATTATGCAGCAGAGAAATCAAAGAGATCTTAAATGGAGATTGAGACAGAAATTTCTCAATTCTTCACACTCAAGACTCAAATAAAGCTTTGTAGAAAAGAAAACAATAACACCCAGAGGAAGAGAATTCAATTCTCCTCCCGAAAACTCTCTCAAATATCAAGTGATCTCTCCCAAAAGTTCCTTAGCACAAATTCCAAAATCAAAAGCTCCCTAAAACTTTAAATCCTAAGCTATTTATACACTTTCTTCTAATGATCTTCAAGCCTTGAATTGGGCCTTGGCCTTGATGGAATTGGGTTGATAGTGGCCTCTGTTGATTGCTCTTGGTGTTGGGAAGAAATCCACTTGTGAACCGGCCATGCAAGTCTCACGTTTGAACCAACGTTTGAGGTCAAACGTTGACTCAAACGTTGCTGTGTGAAATAATGCAGCAGGTCCAATTTTGCTGTCATCCACGTTTGGCTCAACGTTTGAGGTCAAACGTGAGCTCAAACGTGGATCCCCCATGCATTCTTTTTGGCCAACGTTTGGCCCAACGTTTGAGATCAAACATTGGCGCAAACGTGGCTCAATTAGCTCATCAATCAGGGTTGTTCTTCCATGCTCTTATTTGCCAAAATATAGCCAACGTTTGACCCAACGTTTGAGGTCAAACATTGGCTCAAACGTCATTGCCAAAAGCTCACTCTGCCTCCTCTTAGGTGCCAACGTTTGCCTCAACGTTTGAGGTCAAATGTTGGTGCAAACTTCACCTTCCAGGAGCGCCATTTTTCCTCTTTGTGGCGCCAACGTTTGCCTCAACGTTTGAGGTCAAACGTTGGCTCCAACGTTGCCTTCCAGGAGCTTCTTCTTCAGCCAACGTTTGCCTCAACGTTTAAGGTCAAACGTTGGCTCCAACGTTGCCTTCCAGGAGCCTTCCAGGAGCTTCTTCTTCGGCCAACGTTTGCCTCAACGTTTGAGGTCAAACATTGGCTCCAACGTTGCCTTCCAGGAGCTTCTTCTTCAACCTCTTGCACCCTCCTTCCAGCTTTGTTTCACCTATCATCAATCAATCAAAAACATCAAAGCTATGCTTCAAATCATGAGATTATTTCTCTTCCAAAATATATGACAATTATAACACAATATCTCATGAAAATGCATCATTTTATACATGATTGATTGAGTCAAAGATAACATGGATTTCAACCCAATTGGCTTACTTATGGCTTAAGAAAGTGCATAAAACTAAATGAAAACAAAGAAAAAGACTAGTAAAACTAGGCTAAGATGACTGATGAGCGGATAATTTGTACGCTTTTTGGAATTGTTTTTAGTATGTTTTTAGTATGATCTAGTTAGTTTTTAGTATATTTTTATTAGTTTTTAGTTAAAATTCACTTTTTTGGACTTTACTATGAGTTTGTGTGTTTTTTTGTGATTTCAGGTATTTTTTGGCTGAAATTGAGGGACCTGAGCAAAAATCTGATTCAGAGACTAAAAAGGACTGCAGATGCTGTTGGATTCTGACCTCCCTGCACTCGAAGTGGATTTTCTGGAGCTACCGAAGCCCAATTAGCGCGCTCTCAACGGCGTTGGAAAGTAGATATCCTGGGCTTTCCAGCAATATATGATAGTTCATACTTTGCCCAATATTTGATGGCCCAAACCGGCGTTCAAAGTCACCCTCAGGAATTCCAGCGTTAAACGCCGGAACTGACACAAGAATGGGAGTTAAACGCCCAAACTGGCACCAAAGCTGGTGTTTAACTCCAAGAGGAGTCTGTACACGAAAATGCTTCAATGCTCAGCCCAAGCACACACCAAGTGGGCCCGGAAGTGGATTTTTATGTCATTTACTCATCTCTGTAAACCTTAGGCTACTAGTTCTCTATAAGTAGGACCTTTTACTATTGTATCTTTGGATCTTTGGATCATTTTAGATCTTTTGATCATCTTTGGACATCTAGTTCTTAGATCATTGGGAGGCTGGCCATTCGGCCATGCCTAGACCTTGTTCTTATGTATTTTCAACGGTGGAGTTTCTACACACCATAGATTAAGGTGTGGAGCTCTGCTGTACCTCGAGTATTAATGCAATTACTATTGTTCTTCTATTCAATTCCGCTTGTTCTTGTTCTAAGATATCACTTGTTCTTCAACTTGATGAATGTGATGATCCGTGACACTCATCATCATTCTCACCTATGAACGTGTGACTGACAACCACCTCCGTTCTACCTTCGATTGGGTGAATATCTCTTGGATTCCTGATACACGATGCATGGCTGATCGCCTGACAACCGAGTGCTCGCCTGACAAACGAGCCAGCCATTCCGTGAGATCAGAGTCTTCGTGGTATAGGCTAGAACTGATGGCGGCATTCAAGAGAATCCGGAAGGTCTAACCTTGTCTGTGGTATTCTGAGTAGGATTCAATGATTGAATGACTGTGACGTGCTTCAAACTCCTGAAGGCGGGGCGTTAGTGACAGACGCAAAAGAATCACTGGATTCTATTCCGGCCTGATCGAGAACCGACAGATGGATAGCCGTGCCGTGACAGGGTGCGTTGAACATTTCCACTGAGAGGATGGGAGGTAGCCACTGACAACGGTGAAACCCTTGCTTGAGCTTGCCATGGAAAGGAGTAAGAAGGATTGGATGAAGACAGTAGGAAAGCAGAGAGACGGAAGGGAAGGCATCTTCATACGCTTATCTGAAATTCCTACCAATGAATTACATAAGTATCTCTATCTTTATCTTTATGTTTTATTCATCATTCATAACCATTTGGGTTTGCCTGACTAAGATTTACAAGGTGACCATAGCTTGCTTCATACCAACAATCTCTGTGGGATCGACCCTTACTCGCGTAAGGTTTATTACTTGGACGACCCAGTACACTTGCTGGTTAGTTGTGCGAAGTTGTAGTGATCACAATTTCGTCCACCAAGTTTTTGGCGCCGTTGCCGGGGATTGTTCGAGTATGGACAACTGACGGTTCATCTTGTTGCTTAGATTAGGTATTTTTCTTCAGAGTTCTTAAGAATGAATTCTAGTGTTTCAAGGTGATGTTCTTATCATCACCAAGGCTGATTGATTTTCATCAATTTAGCTCTTGAATGCAATGTCCTGCTGAAGCTTTAGACTAACATTGCATGATTCCTGGAATTCTCATTAAGAATTTTGATACCTTTATTTTCTTTTCCACTTAATTTTCGAAAATCACAAAAAAAAATTTTACAAAGTCATAAAATCCAAAAATATTTCTTGTTTGAGTCTAGTGTCTCATGTTAAGTTTGGTGTCAATTGCATGCATTCATTCATGTGTCTTAGTGATCTTCAAGATGTTCTTGATGATTTCTTACTCTAATCTTTAAATTCTCTTGACTTGAGTGTTTTGTGTGTCTCATATGCATTCTCATTAGTGTCAGTAGTATACAAACTGCTAAGTTTGGTGTCTTGCATGCATTGTTATTTGATTCTTGTTGCATTTTGATTTTTCCTTATTATTAAAAATCCAAAAATATTTTTAATTTGTGTCTTCTCAAGTTAATAATACAGAGAATTGAAGATTCAGAACATACAGCAGAGGAATTACACAGAAAAAGCTGGGCGTTCAAAACGCCCAGTGAAGAAAGACAGACTGGCGTTTAAACGCCAGCCAGGGTACCTGGTTGGGCGTTTAACGCCCAAAAGGGTATAGTTTTGGGCGTTAAACGCCAGAATGTGCACCATTCTGGGCGTTTAACGCCAGGATGGCACAAGAGGGAAGATTTTGTTTTTAATGCAGATTTTTTTTTTCAGTTTTCAAACTTTTTCAAAATCAAATCTTTTTCAAATCATATCTTTTCAATCATATGTTTTCAAAATCAATTTCTTTCTATTTTTAAAAAATACTTGCTATCAATTAATGATTTGATTCAACATTTCAAGTATGTTGCCTTTTCTGTTGAGAAAGGTTTAATGTTTGAATCATATCTTTTCTTGTTAGCCAAGTTTTTAATTTTCAAAATCAAATCTTTTTAAAATGTTTTTCAAATCATATCTTCTCAATCACATCTTTTTAAAACTAATCATATCTTCTTAACCACATCTTTTTCAAAATAGTTTTCAATCAAATCTTTTTGATTTCTAATTTCAAAATCTTTTTCAAAAATCACTTGATTTCTTTTCCACTTTCATTTTCGAAAATCAATTAGTGTTTTTCAAAAATGTTTTCAAAATCTTTTACTTAATTTTCGAAAATTACTTCCCTTCTTCTCACATCCTTCTATTTATGGACTAACACTATTCCTTAATGCAAAATTCGAACTCCATCTTCTTTGATAAGTTCGAATTTTCTACTTCTGTCTTCTACTTTTCTTTTCCTCTGACACCTAAAGGAATCTCTATACTGTGACATAGAGGATTCCACATTTTCTTGTTCCCTTCTCTTTCTTATGAGCAGGAGCAAGGACAAAAGCATTCTTGTTGAGGCTGATCCTAAACCTGAAAGGACCTTGAAGAGAAAGCTAAGAGAAGCCAAAGCACAACTCTCTGTAGAGGACCTAACAGAAATCTCCAAAGAAGAAGAACCTATGGCAGCCGAAAACAACAACAATGCCAACAATGCAAGGAAGGTGCTGGGTGACTTTACTGCACCTACTCCCGACTTTTATGGGAGAAGCATCTCTATCCCTGCCATTGGAGCAAACAACTTTGAGCTTAAGCCTCAATTAGTTTCTCTAATGCAACAGAATTGCAAGTTCCATGGACTTCCATTAGAAGATCCTCATCAGTTTTTAGCTGAATTCTTGCAAATCTGTGACACTGTCAAGACTAATGGGGTTGACCCTGAGGTCTACAGACTTATGCTATTCCCTTTTGCTGTAAGAGACAGAGCTAGGACATGGTTGGACTCACAACCTAAAGAAAGCCTGGACTCTTGGGAAAAGCTAGTCAATGCCTTCTTGGCAAAGTTCTTTCCACCTCAAAAATTGAGTAAGCTTAGAGTGGAAGTCCAAACCTTCAGACAGAAGGAAGGAGAATCCCTCTATGAAGCTTGGGAAAGATACAAACAATTAATCAGAAAGTGTCCTTCTGATATGCTTTCTGAATGGAGCATCATAGGTATTTTCTATGATGGTCTCTCTGAACTATCCAAAATGTCTTTGGATAGCTCTGCTGGAGGATCTCTTCATCTGAAGAAGACGCCTACAGAAGCTCAAGAGCTAATTGAAATGGTTGCAAATAACCAATTCATGTACACTTCTGAAAGAAATCCTGTGAACAATGGGACTAGTCAGAAGAAAGGAGTTCTTGAGATTGACACTCTGAATGCCATATTGGCTCAGAACAAAATATTGACTCAACAAGTCAATATGATTTCTCAAAGTCTGTCTGGAATGCAAAATGCACCAAGCAGTACTAAAGAAGCTTCATCTGAGGAAGAAGCTTATGATCCTGAGAACCCTTCAATAGAAGAGGTGAATTACATGGGAGAACCCTATGGAAACACCTATAATCCTTCATGGAGAAATCATCCAAATCTCTCATGGAAGGATCAACAGAGACCTCAACAAGGTTTCAACAATAATAATGGTGGAAGAAATAGGTTTAGCAATAGCAAGCCTTTTCCATCATCTTCTCAGCAACAGACAGAGAGTTCTAAGCAGAATACCTCTGACTTAGCAACCATGGTCTCTGATCTAATCAAAATCACTCAAAGTTTCATGACTGAAACAAGGTCTTCCATTAGAAACTTGGAGGCACAAGTGGGTCAGCTGAGCAAGAAAATTACTGAACTCCCTCCTAGTACTCTTCCAAGCAATACAGAAGAAAATCCAAAAGGAGAGTGCAAGGCCATCAACATGGCCAAATTTGGAGAGGAGGAAGAGGCAGTGAACGCCACTGAAGAAGACCTCAATGGACGTCCACTGGCCTCCAATGAGTTCCCCAATGAGGAACCATGGGAATCTGAGGCTCAAAATGAGCCCATAGAGGTTCCATTGGACTTACTTCTGCCATTCATGAGCTCTGATGAGTATTCTTCCTCTGAAGAGGATGAGTATGTCACTGAAGAGCAAGTTGCTAAGTACCTTGGAGTAATCATGAAGCTAAATGACAAGTTATTTGGAAATGAGACTTGGGAGGATGAACCCCCTTTGCTCACCAAAGAACTGGATGACTTGTCTAGGCAGAAACTGCCTCAAAAGAGACAGGATCCTGGAAAGTTTTCAATACCTTGTACCATAAGCACCATGACCTTCAAGAAGGCCTTGTGTGACTTAGGGTCAAGTGTAAACCTCATGCCTCTCTCTGTAATGGAGAAGTTAGGGATCTTTGAGGTACAAGCTGCAAAAATCTCACTAGAGATGGCAGACAACTCAAGAAAACAGGCTTATGGACTTGTAGAGGATGTTCTGGTAAAAGTTGAAGACCATTACATCCCTACTAATTTCATAGTCCTAGAGACTGAGAAGTGCATGGATGAATCCATCATCCTTGGCAGACCCTTCCTAGCCACAGCAAAGGCTGTGATTGATGTTGATAGAGGAGAGTTGATCATTCAAGTGAATGAAGAATCCTTTGTGTTTGAGGCTCAAGGATATCCCTCTGTCACCATGGAGAGGAAGCATGAAGAGCTTCTCTCAAAACAGAGCCAAACAGAGCCCCCACAGTCAAACTCTAAGTTTGGTGTTGGGAGGCCACAACCAAACTCTAAGTTTGGTGTTGAACCCCCACATTCAAACTCTAAGTTTGGTGTTGGGAGGTTCCAACATGGCTCTGAGCATTTCTGAGGCTCCATGAGAGCCCACTGTCAAGCTACTGACATTAAAGAAGCGCTTGTTGGGAGGCAACCCAATGTTATATTTTGACTATTTTCCTTTGTTATTTTATGTTTTTTTGTAGGTTGATGATCATGAGAAGTCACAAAATCAATGAAAAAAGCAAAAACAGAATGAAAAACAGGAAGAAAAATAGCACACCCTGGAGGAAGAACTTACTGGCGTTTAAACGCCAGTAAGGCTAGCTGTTGGGCGTTTAACGCCCAGTCTGGCACCATTCTGGGCATTTAACGCCAGAAAGGGGCACCAGACTGGCGTTAAACGCCAGAAAAGGGCAAGAAGCTGGCGTTAAACGCCAGAAATGGGCACCAGCCCGGCGTTTAACGCCAGAAATGGCTAAAAACGCATTTTTGCATGCCATTTGGTGCAGGGATGACTTTTCCTTGACACCTCAGGATCTGTGGATCCCACAGGATCCCTACCTACCCCACCACTCTCTCTCTTCTTCACCCATTCACCAATCACCTCAACACCTCTTCCCCAAAAACCCTTCACCTATCAAATCCCATCTTTCTCTTCACCACTCACATCCATCCTTCACAAAACCCCACCTACCTCACCATTCAAATTCAAACCACTTTCCCACCCAAACCCACCCTCAATTAACCGAACCCTACCCTTTCCCCACTCCTATATAAACCCTCCTTCACTCCTTCATTTTCACACAACCTAAACACCACTTCTCCCCCCTTTGGCCGAACACAAAGCCATTCCCTTCTTCCTCATTTCTTCTTCTTCTACTCTCTTCTTTCTTCTTTTGCTCGAGGACGAGCAAACCTTTTAAGTTTGGTGTGGTAAAAGCATTGCTTTTTGTTTTTCCATAACCATTTATGGCATCCAAGGCCGAAAAAACCTCTAGAAAGAGAAAAGGGAAGGCAAAAGCTTCCACCTCCGAGTCATGGGAGATGGAAAGATTTATCTCAAGGGTGCATCAAGACCACTTCTATGAAGTTGTGGCCTTGAAGAAGGTGATCCCCGAGGTCCCTTTTTCACTCAAAAAGAGTGAATATCCGGAGATCCGACATGAGATCCGAAGAAGAGGTTGGGAAGTTCTTACCAACCCCATTCAACAAGTCGGAATCTTAATGGTTCAAGAGTTCTATGCCAATGCATGGATCACCAAGAACCATGATCAAAGTGTGAACCCGGATCCAAAGAATTATCTTACTATGGTTCGGGGGAAATACTTGGATTTTAGTCCGAAAAATGTAAGGTTGGCATTCAACTTGCCCATGATGCAAGGAGATGAACATCCTTACACTAGAAGGGTCAACTTTGATCAAAGGTTGGACCAAGTCCTCACAGTCATATGTGAAGAGGGCGCCCAATGGAAGAGAGATTCAAGAGGGAAGCCAGTTCAATTGAGAAGGCATGACCTCAAACCCGTGGCTAGAGGATGGTTGGAGTTTATCCAACGCTCAATCATTCCCACTAGCAACCGGTCCGAAGTTACTATAGACCGGGCTATCATGATTCATAGCATCATGATTGGAGAAGAAATAGAAGTTCATGAGGTTATAGCTCAAGAACTTTATAAGGTGGCGGACAAGTCCTCTACCTTGGCAAGGTTAGCCTTTCCTCACCTCATTTGTCACCTCTGTTATTCAGTTGGAGTTGACATAGAGGGAGACATCCCCATTAATGAGGACAAGCCCATCACTAAGAAGAAGATGGAGCACACAAGAGACCCCACTCATCATGAGATCCCTGAGATTCCTCAAGGGATGCACTCTCCTCCACAAAACTATTGGGAGCAACTAAACACCTCCCTAGGAGAATTGAGTTTCAACATGGGACAACTAAGGGTGGAGCACCAAGAACACTCTGTCCTCCTCCATGAAATTAGAGAAGATCAAAGAATCATGAGAGAGGAGCAACAAAGACAAGGAAGAGACATTGAAGAGCTCAAGCACTCCATAGGATCTTCAAGAAGAAGAACAAGCCGCCATCACTAAGGTGGACCCGTTCTTTAATTTCCTTGTTCTTTATTTTTCTGTTTTTTCGAATTTTAGTGCTTATGTTTATCTATGTTTGTGTCTTGTGATCATTAGTGTCTTAGTGTCTATGCCTTAAAGTTATGAATGTCCTATGAATCCATCACCTTTCTTGAATGAAAAATGTGCTTAATTGAAAAAGAAAAGAATTGCATGAATTTTGAATTTTATAACAGTTTAATTATTTTGATGTGGTGGCAATACTTTTGTTTTCTGAATGTATGCTTAAACAGTGCATATGTCTTTTGAATTTGTGGTTCATGAATATTGGCTCTTGAAAGAATGATGAAAAAGGAGACATGTTACTGAGGATCTGAAAAATCATTAAAATGATTCTTGAAGCAAGAAAAAGTAGTGATTCAAAAAAAAAATATTCGAAAAAAAAGAAAGAAAAAGAAAGAAAAAGAAAGAAAAAGAAAGAAATAAAGTTGTGATCCAAGGCAATAAGAGTGTGCTTAAGAACCCTAGACACCTCTAATTGGGGACTCTAGCAAAGCTGAGTCACAATCTGAAAAGGTTCACCCAATTATGTGTCTGTGGCATGTATGTATCCGGTGGTAATACTGGAAGACAGAGTGCTTTGGGCCACGGCCAAGACTCAATAAGTAGCTGTGTTCAAGAATCATCATACTTAACTAGGAGAATCAATAACATTATCTGGATTCTGAGTTCCTAAAGAAGCCAATCATTCTGAATTTCAAAGGATAGAGTGAGATGCCAAAACTGTTCAGAGGCAAAAAGCTAAAAGCCCCGCTCATCTAATTAATACTGATCTTCATAGATGTTTTTAGAATTCATTGCATATTCTCTTCTTTTTTATCTTATTTGATTTTCAGTTGCTTGGGGACAAGCAACAATTTAAGTTTGGTGTTGTGATGAGCGGATAATTTGTACGCTTTTTGGCATTGTTTTTAGTATGTTTTTAGTATGATCTAGTTAGTTTTTAGTATATTTTTATTAGTTTTTAGTTAAAATTCACTTTTCTGGACTTTACTATGAGTTTGTGTGTTTTTCTGTGATTTCAGGTATTTTCTGGCTGAAATTGAGGGACCTGAGCAAAAATCTGATTCAGAGACTAAAAAGGACTGCAGATGCTGTTGGATTCTGACCTCCCTGCACTCGAAGTGGATTTTCTGGAGCTACAGAAGCCCAATTGGCGCGCTCTCAACGGCGTTGGAAAGTAGACATCCTGGGCTTTCCAGCAATATATGATAGTCTATACTTTGCCCAAGATTTGATGGCCCAAACCGGCATTCAAAGTCACCCTCAGGAATTCCAGCGTTAAACGCCGGAACTGACACAAGAATGGGAGTTAAACGCCCAAACTGGCACCAAAGCTGGTGTTTAACTCCAAGAGGAGTCTGTACACGAAAATGCTTCAATGCTCAGCCCAAGCACACACCAAGTGGGCCCGGAAGTGGATTTTTATGTCATTTACTCATCTCTGTAAACCTTAGGCTACTAGTTCTCTATAAGTAGGACCTTTTACTATTGTATCTTTGGATCTTTGGATCATTTTAGATCTTTTGATCATCTTTGGACATCTAGTTCTTAGATCATTGGGAGGCTGGCCATTCGGCCATGCCTAGACCTTGTTCTTATGTATTTTCAACGGTGGAGTTTCTACACACCATAGATTAAGGTGTGGAGCTCTGCTGTACCTCGAGTATTAATGCAATTACTATTGTTCTTTTATTCAATTCCGCTTGTTCTTGTTCTAAGATATCACTTGTTCTTCAACTTGATGAATGTGATGATTCGTGACACTCATCATCATTCTCACCTATGAACGTGTGACTGACAACCACCTCCGTTCTACCTTCGATTGGGTGAATATCTCTTGGATTCCTGATACACGATGCATGGCTGATCGCCTGACAACCGAGTGCTCGCCTGACAAACGAGCCAGCCATTCCGTGAGATCAGAGTCTTCGTGGTATAGGCTAGAACTGATGGCGGCATTCAAGAGAATCCGGAAGGTCTAACCTTGTCTGTGGTATTCTGAGTAGGATTCAATGATTGAACGACTGTGACGTGCTTCAAACTCCTGAAGGCGGGGCGTTAGTGACAGACGCAAAAGAATCACTGGATTCTATTCCGGCCTGATCGAGAACCGACAGATGGATAGCCGTGCCGTGACAGGGTGCGTTGAACATTTCCACTGAGAGGATGGGAGGTAGCCACTGACAACGGTGAAACCCTTGCTTGAGCTTGCCATGGAAAGGAGTAAGAAGGATTGGATGAAGACAGTAGGAAAGCAGAGAGACGGAAGGGAAGGCATCTTCATACGCTTATCTGAAATTCCTACCAATGAATTACATAAGTATCTCTATCTTTATCTTTATGTTTTATTCATCATTCATAACCATTTGGGTTTGCCTGACTAAGATTTACAAGGTGACCATAGCTTGCTTCATACCAACAATCTCTGTGGGATCGACCCTTACTCGCGTAAGGTTTATTACTTGGACGACCCAGTACACTTGCTGGTTAGTTGTGCGAAGTTGTAGTGATCACAATTTCGTCCACCAATGACTTGTCATCACAACACCAAAATTAAAACTTGCTTGTCCCCAAGCAAGAAGAGAATTATTGAGAAGAAAGGATGAAAGAAGAAGAGGAGGCTAATGTTAGTAGAAGATTATTGGTAGCTCATGGGGTTTTATGCAGACATGTGACTACTCACTTCTTATTGACTTATAGGCCTAGAAGTTTTCCTCTAAGCATCAAGCAACACACTGCTATGACCTCTCATTATTCTTTTGTCCTTGTTTACTAAAAAAATTTCTTTATAAGCTTTAATTCAGTGTCATGTGTAACAAGCTTCTTTTCTTTACTTGTGCTTGACACATTATTCACTTTAGACACTTGGCTTACATTCCTTCTTAGAGCATTGATGCCCAGCACCTCTTTGGGTCACTAAATGCCTTGTAGTTAGGTTGCTCTTGATGGTGGATTTTCAGTTGATAGTCCCGGGTTAGTTAACCCAAGTTACCAAGTGTTAATGCACTCCAAAGAACTTAATAATCCAAGCAGATCCTAGTACAAAAACACCACAGGCATATGCTCTAAAGTTCAAGCTATTGGTGTCTAGCTTTAGTCTTTCTTCTTTTGTTCTTGTTGCTGCCATTTTTGGCTTTTCTTATTCCATTTTTCTTTTCTTTTTAGCCAAGGACTTTTTATTTATTTGAGATTCATAGACAATGAGCTACTTTCTACTTAAAAGAAAACATTCTATTCCTTTTATTCACTAAAAGTGAGTAACTACACACTCACACATACATACCTCCACTTACTATTATTTGACTCTTAGCTAACAATTAACCATGTTACTTCCTGTTTCAAACATTTCTTTTATTGAATTGAAAAGGCTTAGGGACAGAGCATGCATCAGTTAAGTGAAAGTAAACACACAAGCACACACTTAGACTAGCTTACTTATTTGTATTTAAAGAATACATCAGCAAGACATATTAGAACTCCTAAATTAAAGCATTTCTCAATGGCGAGAGTTAAGTGTAAATACAACCTGTCGGATTGCAGCCCCTTTTGAGTAATAATGCACAATGTCTTCAAACGGTGGCTAATCGCCTGCATACTCATCAAAAGTTGCTTACTTCTCAAGCCCTTAGGTAGCTGGTTAGTATGCAAAGATTGGTTATGGCCTCTTGAACTTACTTTGGTGTGTGAACACCAAACTTAGTCCTTTGCCACTGTTTCCCATGCATCAGATTAACTATATGTGGAATCCTTTTTGTCTTGCTAAAAGTAATGAAACTAAAGACTAAAAAAAACAATGGCTGGATAGTTTATCTGATTGCTCGGAGCTAGCAAATCTTTATGCATGGAGTTAGAATGTGCTTTTAAATGAGATTTTGGTGGGACATCAAATTTAAAACCTTTCATTCTTACTTAAATCGTTTTGGTGTGCAACACCAAACTTAGCTCCTTGCAATACATATAAAACTACTCAACCTTTCTATTGAAATAGTTAGGAAAGAAAACTACCTCAGGTTGGGTTGCCTCCCAACAAGCGCTCTTTTAATGTCACTAGCTTGACATTCTTCATTTTTCTTTTGTTTCAAGGAGGTTGTAAGCTCTGAACCTCCTTTTCCTTGTCCCAATGTCCTCCTAAATATAGCTTTGCTCTGTGACCATTTGCTGTGAATTGACTCTTTGTTGCTTCATCCAGCAATTCAATACTCCCATAAGGGAAAACCTTGGTTACCAAATATGGACCAGTCCACTTGGATTTAAGTTTGCCAGGAAATATCTTGAGCCTGGAGTTGTACAAAAGTACTTGCTGCCCAGGTTTGAATTCTTTCTTCATGACCTTCTTGTCATGCCACCTCTTGGCTTTTTCCTTGTATATTTTAGCACTTTCATATGCTTCTAATCTGAATTCATCCAGCTCATTTAACTGTAACAACCTTTTCTCACCTGCTGCTTCAGAGTCAAGGTTTAGGAGTTTAGTAGCCCAAAAAGCTTTGTGTTCAAGCTCCACAGGCAGGTGACATGATTTGCCATATAGTAGCTGAAAAGGTGACTTCCCAATGGGAGTTTTGAAAGCTGTCCTGTACGCCCAGAGTGCATCCTCTAGCTTCCGAGCCCAATCTTTTCTTGAACTTCCTACTGTTTTTTCTAAGATCTTCTTCAGTTCCTGATTTGCTAATTCAGCCTGTCCATTGGTCTGGGGGTGATATGGCGTAGCTACTTTATGAATCACTCCATATTTATGGAGGAGCTTCTCCATTTGTTTGTTGCAAAAATGGCTACCACCGTCACTCACAAGACCCTTGGGAACTCCATATCTAGTGAAAATGTGCTTCTTAAGGAATTGAAGAACAATCTGTGCATCACATGTGGTTGTGGCTATAGCTTCCACCCACTTTGAGACGTATTCTACTGCCACCAAAATATATCTAAAAGAATAGGAAGGAGGGAAAGGTCCCATGAAATCAATTCCCCATAAATCAAATAATTCCACTTCCAGGATGAAGTTTTGGGGCATCTCATTCCTTCTCGTCAAGCCTCCTGTTCTCTGGCATTCGTTGCACTGGTGGACAAATTCTCTAGCATCTTTGAAGATAGTTGGCCAATAGAACCCACTCTGTAATATCTTTGCAGCTGTTCTTTCTGGACCAAAATGTCCACCATAGGCTGACCCATGACAATGCCACAGTATATTTCTTGTTTCACTCTCAGGAACACATCGCCTAATTACTCCATCAGAACATCTCTTGAACAGGAAGGGTTCATCCCACAAGAACTTCCTTGCTTCACTGATTAACTTCTTCACTTGTTGCTTAGATAATTCTTGAGGTATCTTCCTTCCTACTTTGTAGTTTGCTATGTCAGCAAACCAAGGTGCATGTTGAATCTGTAGCAGATGTTCGTCTGGAAAATTTTCATTCACTGGCTGTGAGGCTTCCTGAATTGTTTCTTGTGGTAATCTTGATAAGTGATCAGCAACTTTGTTTTCAGTGCCCTTCCTGTCCTTTATTTCAATATCAAATTCTTGTAAGAGTAATATCCACCTGATAAGTCTTGGTTTAGCATCCTATTTTGACATTAAATACTTAATGGCAGCATGATCAGTATAAACCACAATTTTGGATCCTATCAAATATGATCTAAACTTATCAAATGCATACACTACAGCTAACAATTCCTTTTCTGTTGTGGTGTAATTTTTTTGGGCCTCATTCAATACTTTACTTGCATAATATATAACATGATGCAAGTTTCCCTTCTTTTGTCCAAGCACAGCACCAATTGCAATGTTACTTGCATCACACATGAGTTCAAAAGGTATTTCCCAATCTGGGGGTGTGATAATTGGTGCTGTTGTGAGTCTGTTTTTTAAAGTTTCAAAGGAGTGCTGGCAATTTTCATCAAAAACAAAAGGAGCATCAACCATAAGCAGATTACTCAAAGGTTTAGCTATTTTAGAAAAATCCTTGATAAATCTTCTATAAAATCCTGCATGCCCTAAGAAACTTCTAACAGATTTCACATTGGTTGGTGGGGGAAGCTTTTCTATGATTTCTACTTTTGCTTTATCAACTTCTATCCCTTTTCTTGAAACTTTGTGACCAAGAACAATCCCCTCTCGTACCATGAAATGGCACTTTTCCCAGTTCAAAACCAAATTAGTTTCTTGGCATCGTTTCAAGACAAGAGTTAGATGTTGTAAACAATCATAGAAGTTATCACCAAAAACAGAAAAGTCATCCATGAAGACTTCTAAGAACTTTTCGACCATATCTGAAAAAATTGCAAGCATACACCTTTGAAAAGTGGCTGGGGCATTGCATAACCCGAATGGCATTCTTCTATAGGCAAAAACTCCAAATGGGCATGTAAAAGAGGTCTTTTCTTGGTCTTTTGGATCCACCACTATCTGATTATATCCGGAGTAGCCATCAAGGAAGCAATAGTAAGCATGGCCAGCTAATCTTTCAAGCATTTGATCAATAAAGGGAAGAGGGAAATGATCTTTACGGGTGGCATCATTTAGCCTTCTGTAGTCAATACACATCCTCCATCCTGTCACAGTTCTTGTGGGGATAAGTTCATTTTTCTCATTAACGATGACCGTCATCCCACCCTTCTTTGGTACTACTTGGACTGGACCTATCCATGAGCTGTCAGAGATGGGATAGATTATCCCTACATTCCACAACTTCACCACTTCCTTTTGGATGACTTCTTTCATAGTGGGGTTTAACCTTCTCTGAGGTTGAATCACTGGTTTGGAGTTGTCCTCCAAGAGGATTTTATGCATGCACACTACCGGGCTAATGCCTTTCAGATCATCAATGGTCCATCCTAGTGCATCCTTGTGGGCCTTGAGTACATCAATAAGTTCTTCTTCTTCCCTTTTTGTTAGGGATGAATTGATGATCACAGGAAAACTCTCTGATGTGCCAAGGAATGCATATTTGAGATGGGTGGGTAGTGGCTTCAGTTCTTGTTTTTGTACTTCTTCTTTCTTGTCTGATTTTGCCTCTTGGTCAGTAGAGATCTCAGCTGCCTGTTCCTTGGTTGTCTCTTGACCACTTTCCTCTTTTTGTTCATGCTGGTTAGCTTCCAACACTTCTTCCACCAAGCTTTCTATCATGTCCACACTTAAGTAGTCTTCTTGTTCGGGGAGGTGCTGCATTGACTTGAAGACATTTATGACCATTTGCTCATTGTGTACTCTGAAGATCATTTCCCCTTTTTCCACATCAATTATAGCCCTTGCGGTGGCTAAAAATGGTCGTCCCAAGATGATTGAATTGTTTCCTTCCTCTTCAGTGTCCAAGATTACAAAATCTGCAGGGAAAATAAACTCCCCAACCTTTACTAGCAGATTTTCCACAATTCCGTTGGGTGTCTTGATTGATCTGTCAGCCATGACTAGTGACATCCTGGTGGGTTTGAGTTCTTCTATAGCAAGCTTCCTCATCATAGACAAGGGCATCAGGTTGATACTGGCTCCAAGATCACAGAGGGCCTTGTCTAGTGTCATTTTGCCTATGGTGCAGGCGACTACAAAACTCCCTGGGTCTTTGAGCTTTGGTGGAATCCCTTTTTGAAGTACCGCGCTACATTCTTCAGTGAGAAGTACAGTCTCTTTCTCCAACCAGCTTCTTTTCTTGTTGATGAGTTCCTTCAAGAACTTGGCATATAAGGGCATCTGTTCCAATGCTTCAGCCAAGGGAATGTTGATTTCCAGCTTCTTGAAAGTTTCCAGGAATTTGCGGAAGTGTTGATCTTTGGTTTCTTTGCTGAACCTCTGTGGATATGGCAGTGGAGGAATGAAGGCTTTCTCCTCTTTCTGTTGTCCTTCTTCCTCTCCCTCATGTATATTGATTGGCTGATCTTCTTTTCTTTTGAGGTTCTCTGTGTTCTTGTTTGGCACCATATTTTGATCATTGGCTTCCTCTGTATCAGTTGGCTTTTTGCTGCTCCCCACTTGTTTCCTTGTAGTGTCATTGTTGCTCCCCAATGTTCTCCCACTCCTTAACTGTATCGCCTTACACTCTTCCTTAGGATTTGGAATTGTGTCACTTGGCAGGGAACTTGATGGCCTCTCTGTTGCAAAGTGTTTAGAGAGCTGGCCTATTTGTCTTTCCATGTTCTTGATGGAGGCTTCTTGATTTTTGGCCGTCATTTCTTGATGTTTCCACAGCTTGTCTATCAAGGTTTCCAGGTTAGTGATTCTTTGAGATTCAGGGGGTGCTTGTGGTTGGTTGTGAGATATGAGTGGTTGATGATAGGTGTTTTGGTTGATGGATTGGTTATGGGTTGGATAATGGTTGGAGTTGGGGTAAGTATTTTGTGGTTTTCTGAATGAATTTTGGTTGTTGTTCTGCTGGTTGTTCCTCGGGTTATTTTGTGTTGTGTTTCTTTGCCATGATTGTTGGTTATGGTTATGGTTATCTCCCCATCTAAGGTTGGGGTGGTTCTTCCAGGAAGGGTTGTAGGTCTCACCATAAACTTCATTCTGTCCAGAATTTTGGTTATGCATGTATTGCACTTGCTCCTGTTGTTGCTCTTCTTGGCTTTCTTCATTCTGCACCCATACAGTTGATGGTTGGCTTGTGTTCACAGCTGCTACTTGAAGGCTGTCAATTCTTTTGGCCATTTGTTCAAACTGTTGTTGAATTTGTTGTTGCATCATCTTGTTTTGAGCCAAAATGGAATCCACTCCTTCCAGTTCTAGTACCCCCTTTCTCTGTGATGGTTGGCGGTTTCTTTGATGAGCAAAGAAGTATTGATTGTTGGCCACCATGTCCACAAGATTCTGGGCTTCTTCAGCAGTTTTCATCAGTTGCAATGAACCTCCAGCAGAGTGATCTAATGCCTCTTGAGATTTCAATGTCAGGCCTTCATAGAAATTCTGCAACACATCCCATTCATTGAACATCTCTGGGGGACATTTTCTAATTAAGGCTTTGTATCTCTCCCATGCTTCATACAAGGATTCGGCATCTAATTGAGTGAATGTCTGCACCTCAGTTTTCAGCCTGATGATCCTTTGGGGTGGGTAGAATTTGGCTAGAAATTTAGTCACCAAATCGTCCCAACTAGTGATGCTTCCTTTGGGAAAAGTTTCAAGCCATTGTGCAACCTTATCCCTTAATGAAAATGGGAATAGCAGAAGCTTGTATGTTTCAGGATTCACGCCATTGGATTTGACAGTGTCACAAATCCTTAGGAAGGTAGATGATGAGATATTTTGGTGGAAAAATGAATTTCTCCCAAAACACACAAATCTAACCGGCAAGTGCACCGGGTCGCATCAAGTAATAAAAACTCACGGGAGTGAGGTCGATCCCACAGGGATTGAAGGATTGAGCAATTTTAGTTTAGTGGTTGATTTAGTCAAGCGAATCAAGATTTGGTTGATTGATTGGTGATTTGCAGAATTTAAATTGCATTGAAAGTAAAGAGAACAGGAAATAAATTGTTGAATCTTAAATAACAAGAAATTAAATGGCAGAAACTTAGATTGCAAGAAATATAAATTGCAGAATCTTAAAGTGCAAGAAATGTAAATGGCTTAAAATGTAAAGGGGATTGGGGATTGGATTTGCAGAATTTAAACAAGGAAAAGTAAATTTCATCAAGTAGAGAAGTAGAAGAGGGTGTGGATGAAATCAGATCTTGAAGCAGAGAAGTAAATGAACATGGAAAGCAGTAAACAGAATGTAAATTGGGAATTTAGATCTCAGGACCCAGAGACTAGAAAACCAAGTCTAGATCTCAATGCCTTCCTAGATCCAACAAGAACAATTGCAAGGGAATTGTAAATCGCAAAGAAAGTAGATGAGACGCAAGTAACAGAAATGGAAATTCAATTGCAGTGAAAATAAACAAGATCCAAGGTGAGATTGAAACAGAATTCCTTCAATTCTCTAACCCAAGATCCAAGACAGTTGTAATTGAAATTGAAAGCAATAAAACTAAGAGGAAGAGAATGGAATTCTCCTTCCCCCAAACTAAGAAATTAAAGATCACTCAATATCTAAAACTCTTTGAAAATTCAAAAGGAAAGCTCTATGAAAACTAAGAAAAGGAAGCTCCCCGAATAACTTGAATTCTATCCTATTTATACACTTTCTTCAAATGATCTTCAAGCCTTGAATTGGGCCTTTGCTCTTGGTGGAATTGGGTTGAAAGAGGCCTTGGTTGATTGCTCTTGGAGTTTGGAGAGGAACCAAAGTGAACCAATTGAACCGGATTGGATTTTTGTAAAAGTTGGAGTAAAAGTTTGAGCAAAAGTTAGGGGTCTAACTTTTGCTCCAACTTTTCATATCAGATAGCTTAATTTACTGATGCCAACGTTGGTGCAAAAGTTAGGGGTCTAACTTTTGCTCCAACGTTGGCCCTTCCTAATGCACCTATGGCGCCAACGTTAGCCCAAAAGTTAGGGGGCTAACGTTGGCGCAAACTTTTGCCCCCCAACCTTGCATCTTCATGTGCCAACGTTAGCCCAAAAGTTAGGGGGCTAACGTTGGCGCAAACGTGAGTAGCCCAGGGAAATTTTTTCATGCCAACGTTAGCCCAAAAGTTAGGGGGCTAACGTTGGCGCAAACGTGAGTCACCCAGGGAGTGATTTTCAAATTCTCACGTTAGCCTCAAAGTTAGGGGTCTAACTTTGAGGCTAACTTTTCACCCAAAAGTTTGTGCAAAAGTTTGAGGCTAACTTTAGGTCCAACTTTTTGCTTCCTGGTTCAATTTCACTTATTCCATTGTCCTCTCTTTACTCCTAGCTATTCCTTCTTGCTTCAACCTTTCTTCAAGCTTTTTTCACCTATCATTAATCAACCAAACACATCAAAGCTATGCTCAAAATCAAGAGATATTCATTCTATCCTAATATGCAACCATTATGGCATCAAATCTCATAAAATAGCATGAATTCATACATAGTCGATTCAATCAAAGGAAGCATGAAAATCTACCCAAATTGGCTTGCTTAGAGCTCAAGAAAGTGCATAATTCAATTGAAAACAAAAGAAAAAGACTAGTGAAACTAGGCTAAGATGACTTGTCATCACAACACCAAACTTAAAGCTTGCTTGTCCCCAAGCAAGAAATGAATTATGCTCAGAGGTTCTTTCAATTAAGATGGATTGAAGAACACTTGTAAAGTACAGTGAGTGAAGTGATTAAGTAACAATGGGGTGAACTCTAAATTATATGCTCATGCAAGGGCTTCAGTGCTCACTAGTCCTTACATATTGGGAGTCGTAGGTCTTAGGATTTTCATCCGAATGGTATCATAGAGATCTCTTTATATGTAATCACCTTGAAGCAGCTTATAGTTTCTGTGCTTTGGCCTCGACTCTAAGTGTCATGTCTCAAAGCGGCTCTTTAAATAAGTTTTCAATCAATACTCCTAAACCAGTTGGTTTTAAGGTATTAGGTGTTAAAGCACCCCTAAGGATTTACTTGCTCAAGCCTCTTTCCTTGACACACTTCAACCACAAGCATTTACTAGGATAGCAACTCTTTGAGTTTTTGTTTCTTTCTTTCTTTTTCTGCCTAGTAATTGATGCTCAGAGCCTTGGGCCATGTCCTTTTTGTTTTTGTATTTTCTTTACTTTTCTTTTTGTTTTGTTTGCTGCTTCTCGGATCAATTGATTTTTGAGAATCTCCACAATACTTCTTTGAACTTCATATCCTGCCTATGAGCTCCCATGCAAGTTTTCACAAGCATGCAACCTCAATACATAATCATACAACTAGAACCACCACTTCTCCTAATCTTTTGCTTACCTCAAAATTGTTTAATTCCTCAATCCTTCGTTTCAAAGAACTTTCATGTGATGCATTCTTGAAAATTGAGTGCAAACAAGTTTTGAAGATAAGAATGTTGTGAATAATCAAGCATCTTGCTTATTGAATTATAAAGAAAGACCATGCTATGCAAGCAGGCAGGACAAATAAGGATACAATCCAACTTTCAATTACCGCAATATTTGATGTAAAACAATCACTTAACAATACAACCTGTTGGAGTTCACTTGCTGTCCTTCTTCTCACTTGTTGTCCTTCTTCTCATCATCATCAATGCTGACTTTCATGTTCATCTTTCACCTCTTTGGTTGATGATGCTAAAAATCTCCAAAAGTTTGTATGATATTCTGCAGTGATATTGGAAGTTGCTTGTTCCCCAAGCACTTGGAAACAGTGGTTAGTCTGCATGATTTATTTGTGGGCTTTTTTAACTTACTTTGGTGTGGGAACACCAAACTTAGTACCTTGCCAAAGGTTTTCATTAACCATGTGTGAAATTCTTTTTTCTTTCTCAAAAGTAATAAGGCTGAAAACTAGAAAACAGCAAAATAGTTAACTAATTCATCCAGTATGCTTGAAGCCCATATTATGCATAAGGTGAGAATGTTTGTTATAATGGGATTTTGGTGGAACACCAAACTTAGAATTCTTCATTCTCCCTTAGATTGTTTTGGTGTGTAACACCAAACTTAGCTTCTTGCAATATAGATAAAACTAATTAACCTTTTTATTGAAACAGATATGAAAAGAAAGTTACCTCCGGTTGGGTTGCCTCCCAACAAGCGCTCTTTTATTGTCACTAGCTTGACATGTTGTTCTTCACTTTCTTCCTCTTCTTCCAGTTGGTTAAGAGGAATGACCTTAAGGGGGGAAGTTTCAGCTGTTGTCCCCTTTCTTAGTCCCTTCTCAGCAAGCCTCCTTGTGAAATTGGCTTGATTGGTCTTGCTTGCTGGATCAGGGGGAGGATTGTTTGCAGTTGACCTTCTCATGAATGTTGTCCTTGGTATCTTGGTCGCAATCCTCTTCTTGGTGCTTTTGTTAATTGCCTTCACTTCTTGGATGTCAAGACATGGTTGCTGTGTGATTATTGGAGTGATTTCTTCATTAAGAGCCTCTTGTATTGGTGGTTCCATGAGCCCTTCCTTCATGTGATTTTCTGCTTCACTTGAGTGTGAATTATCTGGAATGACTTCCTCACTTTCATGCTCCTCCACTCCTTTCTTTGCACCCAACATTTGTTTTAATAGCTCTATCATGGGGGAGGTTTGTTGATCTTCCCAACATTTCTTCATCTCCTCGTCATACCTTTCAATCATGGATTCAAGTGTTGAGGCGTTTTGGTCCAGGGAGGTTTGTGAGAGTTGTGAGTCTTCATGTTCTCTTGTCATCTCAAGTGCAGTTTCAGGTTCAACCACCTCTACCTCATTTTTCATTGAAATTTCTCTTGACACAGAGGCTTCCTCATCTTGCTTTTCCACTTCCTCATCCACAAATTTGTCTTCATCCGTACTGTTTGATGGTTCTAAGTTCCTCTTTGTTTGCTCTAAGGACCCATTTATCTGCTCGAGGATGGTTTCTTCCCAAGATGGGGATTTTGTGTAAAATTCCACTAGTTTTCTCTGTATTTCAATGCCTTCAAGGTATTCCTCATCTGTTAATTCAATGCCTTCAAGGTATTCCTCATCTGTTAATTCAAGAGATGAAGGTTGAGAGTAATTTTGGTGACGTGAATGTGTTGTGGTGAAGTTGTGTTGAGGGGTGTGGAATGAGTTGTGTGATTGATGGGATGACTGGTATAGATTTTGGAGGAAACTTTGTGTTGAGGCATAATCAAGTGATGAAGAACTTTTGATTGAGGAACTGGGACGTGAGGGTGGATGCTCTTTCATTCTGTGGTAATCCTCCCATCTACCATGAGGATAATAATATGAATTATTTTGGAGTGGAGGTTTGTATCCCATATACTTCTCCTGCTCATCTTGTGTCTCTGAAGCAAATCTCCATGGATTGGAGTGCTCAGAATCTGTTAATTCTTGGTGATATCCCCAGCCACCATTAGAGGTTGGTGCTGGTGGGTGATATCCTGAAAAATTTTGTTTGACTGCAAGATGAGTTGAACTCCATTTGTATTTTGGAAAGCACAACACCATTGAAAATTGAAATTACTCATATCACAGATGAGAATTTCTTAGTGAGGCATAAACTCAAACACCTTGGTTTCAATCTAAAACAGGGAACAAAAATAAAGAAAATGCTTGATCTAGACCACCACCTCACTTAATCATTGTCAATCTATTCAATCCCCAGTAACGGCGCCAAAAATGCTGATTAGGATCTTCCAAGGGGCTGCCTCCATAGGAACAATTGTTCTGGACAAGTGTAATGAGTTGTGGTTTTAGCTCGAAGTTGTTTGCATTGACATTGGGAGTAAGGATGCTACTCCCACAGTGTCCTGGATTTGCAAAAGTGTATGAGGCTAGGACTCTTCTTTGAGGGGGGTTATTGTTAGCTACTCCCCCTGTTGCATTCAGATTTGAGTGATTCCCTTCCATTTCGTGATATTCTTCTTCCTCAGATTCTTCCTCTCCAATGATACCTTTCCCTCTTTCAGCTCTTCTTATTCTCCTGAGAGTCCTCTGATCAGATTCAGATAGAATAGGAATAACTCTCCCTGTACCTGACATACAAACAGGATAGGAGAAACACGCAACCAGTGATACTTCACTCTATTGCTAGAATGAAGTTTTAGTGAGTTAGTGGGTTAGTCAAAATTAAAGAAAAAGTGCTTGATCTAAACTACCACCTCACGTAATCATTGTCAATCTAATCAATCCCCGGCAACGGCGCCAAAAACTTGATGTGCGGAAAACGATCCGACACAAAACTCACCGGCAAGTGCACCGGGTCGCATCAAGTAATAAAACTCACGGGAGTAAGGTCGATCCCACAGGGATTGAAGGATTGAACAATTTTAGTTTAGTGGTTGAATTAGTCAAGCAAACAAGTGTTGATTGTGTGAATTTGTGTTGACAGAATATAAATTGCATATAATGTAAAGGGGAGTGGGTGATTTGCAGGAAATTAAAGGGAACAAAAAGAAAAAGAACTAAATCTTAAAGAACAAGTAATGTAAATTGCAGAAACTTAAAGTGCAAGAAATGTAAATGGCTTGAATTATAAAGGGAATCGGGAAGTGGATTAGCAGAAATTAGACAAGGGAAATTAAATTGCAACAAGGGTTCACAGAAGAACCAAAAGGAAACTGGGATCTCAGGACTCCAGAGACTAGATAGCAAAGTCTAGATCTCAATTGCCTTCCCAGATCCAAACTCACAAAGCAATTAACAAGAAATTAAAGAGGAAGCAGTAAAGGAATTGGGATTCAACTCAATTATGCAGCAGAGAAATCAAAGAGATCTTAAATGGAGATTGAGACAGAAATTCCTCAATTCTTCACACTCAAGACTCAAATAAAGCTTTGTAGAAAAGAAAACAATAACACCCAGAGGAAGAGAATTCAATTCTCCTCCCGGAAACTCTCTCAAATATCAAGTGATCTCTCCCAAAAGTTCCTTAGCACAAATTCCAAAATCAAAAGCTCCCTAAAACTTTAAATCCTAAGCTATTTATACACTTTCTTCTAATGATCTTCAAGCCTTGAATTGGGCCTTGGCCTTGATGGAATTGGGTTGATAGTGGCCTCTGTTGATTACTCTTGGTGTTGGGAAGAAATCCACTTGTGAACCGGCCATGCAAGTCTCACGTTTGAACCAACGTTTGAGGTCAAACGTTGACTCAAATGTTGCTGTGTGAAATAATGTAGCAGGTCCAATTTTGCTGTCATCCACGTTTGGCTCAACGTTTGAGGTCAAACGTGAGCTCAAACGTGGATCCCCCATGCATTCTTTTTGGCCAACGTTTGGCCCAACGTTTGAGGTCAAATGTTGGCGCAAACGTGGCTCAATTAGCTCATCAATCAGGGTTGTTCTTCCATGCTCCTATTTGCCAAAATGTAGCCAACGTTTGACCCAACGTTTGAGGTCAAACGTTGGCTCAAACGTCATTGCCAAAAGCTCACTCTGCCTCCTCTTAGGTGCCAACGTTTGCCTCAACGTTTGAGGTCAAACGTTGGCGCAAACTTCACCTTCCAGGAGCGCCATTTTTCCTCTTTGTGGCGCCAACGTTTGCCTCAACGTTTGAGGTCAAACGTTGGCTCCAACGTTGCCTTCCAGGAGCTTCTTCTTCGGCCAACGTTTGCCTCAACGTTTGAGGTCAAACGTTGGCTCCAACGTTGCCTTCCAGGAGCTTCTTCTTCGGCCAACGTTTGCCTCAATGTTTGAGGTCAAACGTTGGCTCCAACGTTGCCTTCCAGGAGCTTCTTCTTCAACCTCTTGCACCCTCCTTCCAGCTTTGTTTCACCTATCATCAATCAATCAAAAACATCAAAGCTATGCTTCAAATCATGAGATTATTTCTCTTCCAAAATATATGACAATTATAACATAATATCTCATGAAAATGCATCATTTTATACATGATTGATTGAGTCAAAGATAACATGGATTTCAACCCAATTGGCTTACTTATGGCTTAAGAAAGTGCATAAAACTAAATGAAAACAAAGAAAAAGACTAGTAAAACTAGGCTAAGATGACTTGTCATCACATCCCTCTTTGTCTCTTTGGTTGATGGTGCTTAATCCTTCCAAAAACTTGTATAATACTCTGCAATGATATTAAAAGTTGCTTGTTCCCCAAGCACTTGAAAAATGGTTAGCATGCATGTATGTTTGTAGACTTTTGAACTTAGATTGGTGTGTGAACACCAAACTTAGTTCCTTGCCTTATATAGCAGTTTGTATATATGCAGAAAACCACATGTGCTCTTAGTAAGAAAACATACTATAAACTAGAAAAGCAAGCTATGAACTAGAAAATAGACTTCGAACTAAAAACTAAACGATTGTTAAGTAGCTTCTCTGGTGTTTGGAGCTGGCATTGATTATGCAGAAGGTGAAAATGTGTTTTCAAATGAGATTTTTGGTGGAACACCAAACTTAGCATTCTTCACTCTTCCTCAAATTATTTTGGTGTGAAACACCAAACTTAGCTCCTTGCACTACAGATAAAACTACTCTACATTTTTATTGAAATAGCTATGAAAAGAGAACTACCTCAGGTTGGGTTGCCTCCCAACAAGCGCTTCTTTATTGTCACTAGCTTGACATCTTGTTCTTTGATCATGGAGGCTGAAAATCATAGTGCCTCAGCTTTTCTCTTCTTACTGTGAACTTCTTTTCGGTCTCCTCTTTGATGATCTCTAGGTGTTCATGTGGAAGGATCCGGTTCACAATATAGTACTTAGATAATTGTGGAGGCACCTTCATTGGTTGGGTGTTTAATATCACTTTATCCCCTGGTGAGAAACTCTCAGTGGGGATTTTCTGAACCCCAGCATTTCTCCCCTCTATCTCTTGCCTCTTTCCTCAACCTCCAAAATGTTTCAGGATCAAAAGGTGTGGATTCATCGTTCTTTCCTCCTATCACAAAATCAGAAACACAAATAGAACCAGAAACTAAAACAGAGCACTCTGTAACTTGAGTGCAGTTAGAGTTAGTAGAGACAAAGTCTCGAACAGTTAGCGTGTTAATAGAGGCAAAACTTCAAACAGTTAGTGGGTTAGTAGAAGCAAATCCTTAAACAGTTAGTGGGTTAGTCAAAATTAAAGAAAAAGTGCTTGATCTAAACTACCACCTCACTTAATCGTTGTCAATCTATTCAATCCCCGGCAACGGCGCCAAAAACTTGATGTGCGGAAAATGATCCGACACAAAACTCACCGACAAGTGCACCGGGTCGCATCAAGTAATAAAACTCACGGGAGTGAGGTCGATCCCACAAGAATTGAAGGATTGAGCAATTTTAGTTTAGTGGTTGATTTAGTCAAGCAAACAAGTATTGGTTGTGTGAAATTGTGTTGACAGGAATTAAATTACAGAGAATGTAAAGGGGAGTGGGTGATTTGCAGGAAATTAAAGGGAACAAAAAGAAAAAGAGCTGAATCTTAAAATGCAAGTAATGTAAATTGCAGAAACTTAAAGTGCAAGGAATATAAATGACTTGAAAAATAAAAGGGGAATGGGAATTGGATCTGCAGGAATTAAACAAGGAAAAGCAAAATTTAACAGAATGAAAAGTAATTGATGGAATTAGTTGAACCGGATCTCAAACTAAAAGGAAAATAAGCTTGGCGTAGTAATTAAACAAGGAAATTAAAATGGAAACCAATAGATCTCAGGACCCAAGAGACTAGATAACTAGTCTAGATCTCAATGCCTTCCTAGATCCAATTCAGAGAGCAAATGCAAAATTAAAGAAGAGAGCAATGTAGAAATGTAAATCCAAGTTCAATTTCCAGAAGTTGCAGTAAGAAAAACAGAGAGATCTCAAGGTGAGATTGAGATAGAATTTCCTCAATTCTTCAACACCCAAGACTCAAGACAAGTGTAGATGAAATTGAAAACAAGAAAACTAAGAGGAAGAGAATTCAATTCTCCTTCCCCAAGACTCAGAATCTCAAAATAGCTCAGGACCCAAAAGCTCTCTACTGTGAATACTATGAAAATTCTCAAAGAAAACTCTCAAAAGAAAAGCTCCAAAAAGAAAAGCTCCCCAAAAACTTCAAATCCTAAGCTATTTATACACTTTCTTCAAATGATCATCAAGCCTTGATTTGGGCCTTGGCCTTGATGGAATTGGGTTGAATCATGCCTCTGTTGCTTTCTCTTGGTGTTGGGAAGAAATCAATTCTTGAACCGGGCCATGTAGCTTTCACGTTTGAGCCAACGTTTGAGGCAAACGTTGACTCAAACGTGCCATGTGAACAATTATGCAGCTATGCCCAAAATGCTGTCATCCACGTTTGGCTCAACGTTTGAGGTCAAACGTGGCTCCCCCATGCTCCCTTTTTGGCTAACGTTTGGCCCAAGGTTTGAGGCAAACATTGGCGGAAACGTGGCTCATCAATCATCATCAATCAGGGGTCTCTTCCTTGCTAAGATATAGCCAACGTTTGACCTCACGTTTGAGGCAAACGTTGGCGCAAACGTTGCATGCTTCCAGGATGCCATTTTCCTTCATTTTGGCACCAACGTTTGACCTCACATTTGAGGCAAACGTTGGCGCAAACGTTGCCTTCCTCCCTTGCTTTCTTTCAACCAACGTTTGCCTCAACGTTTGAGGCAAACGTTGGTGCAAATGTTGAGGCTTCTCTGGGTTTTCTTGATCTGCTTCTCACGTTTGAGTTAACGTTTGAGTCAAACATTAGCTCAAACATGAATCCCTCTTTTCAAGCCTATTCTTGCAACCTTCTTCCAAGCTTTATTTCACCTATCATCAATCAACAATTGTATCAAAGCTATGCCATAATCATGAGAGTTATTCTTCTTCTTGTCATGTGAGCAATTATGGTGCAAAAACTCATGAAAATGCATCAATTTATCCATGGTTGATTGAATCAAAGGAAACATGAATTTCAACCCAATTGGCTTACTTATGGCTTAAGAAAGTGCACAAAACTAAATGAAAACAAAGGAAAAAGACTAGCGAAACTAGGCTAAGATGACTTGTCATCATTCACAAATTAAGAATAAATTAATTTAAAAAATTTAAAATTTTAATTTTTTATATCTTTTGGATATTTTAGGAATTTTTAATTTTTTACAATTAGAAAAATATATTTTTAGATTAAAAATAAAAAAATAATAAATTTACAAATCTATTGTTTATTAGATATTGTTGGACTTTATTTTATTTTTATTATTTAAATAAAAAATATTTAATAATATAATTTAAAAATTCAAAAATAAAAAAATTTATTTTTTTTAAATTTTTAATTTTTTAAAAATATTTTTTATTTTTTTATTCACCAGATAATGTTACACCTAGACAGTTGACTTTTTTTGGCTGCACTTGATTAGAAATTAACAATAAATTAATTTAAAAAATTTAGAATTTTAATTTTTTTATTTTTGGGATATTTTTGGAATTTTTTAATTTTTTACGACTAGAAAAAATATTTTTTATTTTAAAAGTTAAAAAAATAAAAAATTTATAGGTCTATTGTTTACTAGATATTCTTGGACTTTATTTTATTTTTATTATTAAAATAAAAATATTTAATAATATAATTTAAAAATTGAAAAAAAATTATTTTTTTCAAATTTTTAATTTTTTTAAAAATATTTTTTTATTCACCGAATAATGCTACACCCAGACTTTTTTTCTGCACTTGTTCACAAATTTAGAATAAATTAATTCAAAAAATTTAAAATTTTAATTTTTTATTTTTTGGGATATTTTTGGAATTTCTTAATTTTTTACAATTAGAAATAATATATTTTTAGTTTGAAAATAAAAAATAATAAATTTACAGATCTGTTATTTAATAGATATTGCTGGACTTTATTTTATTTTTATTATTTAAATAAAAAACATTTAATAATATAATTTAAAAATTTAAAAATAAAAAATTTAATTTTTTTAATTTTAAATTTTTTAAAAAATATTTTTATTTTTTATTCTTCGAATAATGCTACACCCAGACAGTTGACTTTTTTTATTGCACTTGTTCACAAATTAAGAATAAATTAATTTAAAAAATTTAAAATTTTAATTTTTTATATCTTTTGGATATTTTAGGAATTTTTAATTTTTTACAATTAGAAAAATATATTTTTAGATTAAAAATAAAAAAAATAATAAATTTACAAATCTATTGTTTATTAGATATTGTTGGACTTTATTTTATTTTTATTATTTAAATAAAAAATATTTAATAATATAATTTAAAAATTCAAAAATAAAAAAATTTAATTTTTTTAAATTTTTAATTTTTTAAAAATATTTTTTATTTTTTTATTCACCGAATAATGCTACACCTAGACAGTTGACTTTTTCGCTGCACTTGTTTAGAAATTAAGAATAAATTAATTTAAAAAATTTAGATTTTTAATTTTTTTTATTTTTTGGAAATTTTTGGAATTTTTTAATTTTTTACAACTAGAAAAAATATTTTTTATTTAAAAGTTAAAAAAATAAAAAATTTATAGGTCTGTTGTTTACTAGATATTCCTAGACTTTATTGTATTTTTATTATTAAAATAAAAATTTTTAATAATGTAATTTAAAAATTCGAAAAAAAATATTTTTTTAAATTTTTAGTTTTTTTAAAAATATTTTTTTTATTCACCGAATAATGCTACACCCAGACAGTTGACTTTTTTTCTGCACTTGTTCACAAATTTAGAATAAATTAATTTAAAAAATTTAAAATTTTAATTTTTTATTTTTTTTGGGGATATTTTTGGAATTTCTTAATTTTTTAAAATTAGAAAAAATATATTTTTAGTTTAAAAATAAATAAATAATAAATTTACAGATCTGTTGTTTATTAGATATTGCTGGACTTTATTTTATTTTTATTATTTAAATAAAAAACATTTAATAATATAATTTAAAAATTCAAAAATAAAAAATTTAATTTTTTTTAATTTTAAATATTTTAAAAAATATTTTTATTTTTTTTATTCTCCGAATAATGCTCACCCAGACAGTTGACTTTTTTTACTGCACTTGTTAACAAATTAAGAATAAATTAATTTAAAAAATTTAAAATTTTAATTTTCTATATTTTTGGATATTTTAGGAATTTTTTAATTTTTTACAATTAGAAAAATATATTTTTAGATTAAAAATAAAAAATAATAAATTTACAAATCTATTATTTATTAGATATTGTTGGACTTTATTTTATTTTTATTATTTAAATAAAAAACATTTAATAATATAATTTAAAAATTTAAAAAAAAAATTTTATTTTTTTTAATTTTTAGTTTTTTAAAAATATTTTTTATTTTTTTATTCACCGGATAATGCTACACCCAGACAATTGACTTTTTTTACCGCACTTGTTCACAAATTAAGAATAAATTAATTTAAAAATTTAAAATTTTAATTTTTTATATTTTTTGGATATTTTAGGAATTTTTAATTTTTTACAATTAGAAAAATATATTTTTAGATTAAAAATAAAAAAATAAATTTACAAATCTATTGTTTATTAGATATTGTTGGACTTTATTTTATTTTTATTATTTAAATAAAAAACATTTAATATAATTTAAATATTCAAAAATAAAAAAATTTATTTTTTTAAAATTTTTAATTTTTTAAAAATATTTTTTATTTTTTTATTCACCGGATAATGCTACACCTAGACAGTTGACTTTTTTTGCTGCACTTCTTTAGAAAATAAGAATAAATTAATTTAAAAAATTTAGAATTTTAATTTTTTTTGGAAATTTTTGGAATTTTTTAATTTTTTACAACTAGAAAAAATATTTTTTATTTAAAAGTTAAAAAAATAAAAAATTTATAGGTCTGTTGTTTACTAGATATTCCTAGACTTTATTGTATTTTTATTATTAAAATAAAAATTTTTAATAATATAATTTAAAAATTCGAAAAAATTATTTTTTTAAATTTTTAATTTTTTTAAAAATATTTTTTTTATTCACCGAATAATGCTACACCCAGACAGTTTACTTTTTTTCTACACTTGTTCACAAATTTAGAATAAATTAATTTAAAAAAATTTAAAATTTTAATTTTTTATTTTTTTAGGGATATTTTTGGAATTTATTAATTTTTTACAATTAGAAAAAATATATTCTTAGTTTAAAAATAAAAAAATAATAAATTTACAGATCTGTTGTTTATTAGATATTGCTGGACTTTATTTATTTTTATTATTTAAATAAAAAACATTTAATAATATAATTTAAAAATTCAAAAATAAAAAATTTACTTTTTTTAATTTTAAATTTTTTAAAAAATATCTTTATTTTTTTATTCTCCGAATAATGCTCACCCAGACAGGTGACTTTTTTTAGTGCACTTGTTAACAAATTAAGAATAAATTAATTTAAAAAATTTAAAATTTTAATTTTCTATATTTTTGGATATTTTAGGAATTTTTTATTTTTTTACAATTAGAAAAATTTATTTTTAGATTAAAAAAAATAATAAATTTACAAATCTATTATTTATTAGATATTGTTGGACTTTATTTTATTTTTATTATTTAAATAAAAAACATTTAATAATATAATTTAAAAATTTGAAAAGAAAATTTTTTTTTTATTTTTAGTTTTTTTAAAAAGATTTTTTATTTTTTTATTCACCGGATAATGCTACACCCAGACAGTTGACTTTTTTTACCGCACTTGTTCACAAATTAAGAATAAATTAATTTAAAAAATTTAAAATTTTAATTTTTTATATTTTTTGGATATTTTAGGAATTTTTAATTTTTTACAATTAGAAAAATATATTTTTAGAAAAAATTTTATTTTTTTAAATTTTTAATTTTTTTAAAAATATTTTTTATTTTTTTATTCACCGGATAAGACAATTGACTTTTTTGTGCTGCACTTGTTTAGAAATTAAGAATAAATTAATTTAAAAAATTTAGAATTTTAATATTCTTATTTTTTGGTTATTTTTGGAATTTTTAAATTTTTTACAATTAGAAAAAAATCTTTTTTATTTTAAAAATTAAAAAAATAATAAATTTATAGATCTGTTGTTTACTATATATTGTTGGACGTTATTTTATTTTTCTTATTTAAATAAAAAACATTTAATAATATAATTTAAAAATCCAAAAATAAAAAATTTTATTTTTTAAGAATTTTTAATTTTTTTAACAATATTTTTTATTTTTTTATTCACCGGATAACACTACACCCAGACAGTTGACTTTTTTTGCTGCACTTGTTCACAATTAAGAATAAATTAATTTAAAAAATTTAAAATTTTAATTTTTTATTTTTTTGGATATATTTGGAATTTCTTAATTTTTTACAATGAGACAAAATATATTTTTAGTTTAAAAATAAAAAAATTTACAGATCTATTGTTTATTAGATATTGTTGGACTTTATTTTATTTTTATTATTTAACTAAAAAACATTTAATAATATAATTTAAAAATTCAAAAATAAAAAATTTTATTTTTTTTAAATTTTTAATTTTTTAAAAAATATTTTTAATTTTTTTAAAAAATATTTTTATTTTTTTATTCACCGGATAATGCTACACCCAGACAGTTGACTTTTTTTGCTGCACTTGTTCACAAATTAAGAATAAATTAACATAAAAAATTTAAAATTTTAGTTTTTTATATTTTTTGGATATTTTAGGAATTTTTTAATTTTTTATAATTAGGAAAATATACTTTTAGTTTAAAAATAAAAAAATAAATTTACAAATCTATCGTTTATTAGATATTGTTGGACTTTATTTTATTTTTATTACTTAAATAAAAACCATTTAATAATATAATTTAAAAATTCCAAGATAATTTTTTTTAATTTAAAATTTTTTTAAAAATATTTTTTATTTTTTTATTCAACGGATAAGACAGTTGACTTTTTTTGCTGCACTTGTTTAGAAATTAAGAATAAATTAATTAGAAAATTTAGAATTTTAATTTCTTTATTTTTTGGTTATTTTTATAATTTTTAAATTTTTTACAATTAGAAAAAATATTTTTTATTTTAAAAATAAAAAAATAATAAATTTAAATATCTGTTGTTTACTAGATATTGTTTGACTTTATTTTATTTTTATTATTTAAATAAAAAACATTTAATAATATAATTTAAAAATCCAAAAATAAAAAATCTTATTTTTTTAAAAATTTTTAATTTTTTTAAAAATATTTTTTATTTTTTTATTCACCGGATAATACTACACCCAGACAGTTGACTTTTTTTGCTGCACTTGTTCACAAATTAAGAATAAATTAATTTAAAAAATTTAAAATTTTAATTTTTTATTTTTTTGGATATATTTGGAATTTCTTAATTTTTTACAATAAGAAAAAATATATTTTTAGTTTAAAAATAAAAAAAAATTTACAGATCTATTGTTTATTAGATATTGTTGGACTTTATTTTATTTTTATTATTTAACTAAAAAACATTTAATAATATAATTTAAAAATTCAAAACTAAAAATTTTATTTTTTAAATTTTTAATTTTTTTAAAAATATTTTTATTTTTTAATTCCCCAGATAATGCTACACCCAGACAGTTGACTTTTTTTACTGCACTTGTTCAAAAATTAAGAATAAATTAACATAAAAAATTTAAAATTTTAATTTTTTATATTTTTGGATATTTTAGGAATTTTTTAATTTTTTATAATTAGAAAAATATATTTTTAGTTTAAAAATAAAAAAATAAATTTACAAATCTATCGTTTATTAGATATTGTTGGACTTTATTTTATTTTTATTATTTAAATAAAAAACATTTAATAATATAATTTAAAAATTTCAAAATAAATTTTTAATTTTTAATTTTTTTAAAAATATTTTTTATTTTTTTATTCACCGGATAAGACAGTTGACTTTTTTTGCTGCACTTGTTTAGAAATTAAGAATAAATTAATTAGAAAATTTAGAATTTTAATTTCTTTATTTTTTGGTTATTTTTATAATTTTTAAATTTTTTACAATTAGAAAAAATATTTTTTATTTTAAAAATAAAAAAATAATAAATTTATAGATCTGTTGTTTACTAGATATTGTTTGACTTTATTTTATTTTTATTATTTAAATAAAAAATATTTAATAATATAATTTAAAAATCCAAAAATAAAAAATTTTATTTTTTAAAAATTTTTAATTTTTTTAAAAATATTTTTTATTTTTTTATTCACCGAATAATACTACACCCAGAAAATTGACTTTTTTTGCTACACTTGTTCACAAATTAAGAATAAATTAATTTAAAAAATTTAAAATTTAAATTTTTTATTTTTTTGGATATATTTGGAATTTCTTAATTATTTACAATAAGAAAAAATATATTTTTAGTTTAAAAATAAAAAAAATTACAGATATATTGTTTATTAGATATTGTTGGACTTTATTTTATTTTTATTATTTAACTAAAAAACATTTAATAATATAATTTAAAAATTCAAAATTAAAAAATTTTATTTTTTTTAAATTTTTAGTTTTTTTAAAAAATATTTTTATTTTTTTATTCACCGGATAATGCTACACCCAAACTGTTGAGTTTTTTTGCTGCACTTGTTCACAAATTAAGAATAAATTAACATAAAAAATTTAAAATTTTAATTTTTTATATTTTTTGGATAGTTTAGGAATTTTTTAATTTTTTATAATTAGAAAAATATACTTTTAGTTTAAAAATAAAAAAAATAAATTTACAAATCTATTGTTTATTAGATATTATTAGACTTTATTTTATTTTTATTATTTAAATAAAAAACATTTAATAATATAATTTAAAATTTCCAAAATAAAAAATTTTATTTTTTTAAATTTTTAATTTTTTTAAAAATATTTTTAATTTTTTTATTCACGGGATAAGACAATTGACTTTTTTTTGCTGCACTTGTTTAGAAATTAAGAATAAATTAATTTAAAAAATATAGAATTTTAATATTTTTATTTTTTGGTTATTTTTGGAATTTTTAAATTTTTTACAATTAGAAAAAATATTTTTTATTTTAAAAATTAAAAAAATAATAAATTTATAGATCTGTTGTTTACTAGATATTGCTGGACGTTATTTTATTTTTACTATTTAAATAAAAAACATTTAATAATATAATTTAAAAATCCAAAAATAAAAAATTTTATTTTTTAAAATTTTTTAATTTTTTTAACAATATTTTTTATTTTTTTATTCACCGGATAATACTACACCCAGACAGTTGACTTTTTTTGCTGCACTTGTTCACAATTAAGAATAAATTAATTTAAAAAATTTAAAATTTTGATTTTTTATTTTTTTGGATATATTTGAAATTTCTTAATTTTTTACAATAAGAAAAAATATATTTTTAGTTTAAAAATAAAAAAATTTACAGATCTATTGTTTATTAGATATTGTTGGAATTTATTTTATTTTTATTATTTAACTAAAAAACATTTAATAATATAATTTAAAAATTCAAAATTAAAAAATTTTATTTTTTTAAATTTTTAGTTTTTTTAAAAATATTTTTATTTTTTTATTCACTAGATAATGCTACACCCAAACTGTTGACTTTTTTTGCTGCACTTGTTCACAAATTAAAAATAAATTAACACAAAAATTTAAAATTTTAATTTTTTATATTTTTTGTATATTTTAGGAATTTTTAATTTTTTATAATTAGAAAAATATACTTTTAGTTTAAAAATAAAAAAAATAAATTTACAAATCTATTGTTTATTAGATATTATTAGACTTTATTTTATTTTTATTATTTAAATAAAAATCATTTAATAATATAATTTAAAATTTCCAAAATAAAAAATTTTATTTTTTTAAATTTTTAATTTTTTTTAAAATATTTTTAATTTTTTTATTCACCGGATAAAACAATTGACTTTTTTTGCTGCACTTGTTTAGAAATTAAGAATAAATTAATTTAAAAAATTTAGAATTTTAATATTTTTATTTTTTGGTTATTTTTGGAATTTTTAAATTTTTTACAATTAGAAAAAATATTTTTTTTAAAAAAATAATAAATTTATAGATCTGTTGTTTACTAGATATTGCTGGACGTTATTTTATTTTTATTATTTAAATAAAAAACATTTAACAATATAATTTAAAAATCCAAAAATAAAAAATTTTCTTTTTTAAAAATTTTTAATTTTTTAACAATATTTTTTATTTTTTTATTCACCGGATAATACTACACCCAGACAGTTGACTTTTTTTGCTGCACTTGTTCACAATTAAGAATAAATTAATTTAAAAAATTTAAAATTTTAATTTTTTATTTTTTTGGATATATTTGGAATTTCTTAATTTTTTACAATAAGAAAAAATATATTTTTAGTTTAAAAATAAAAAAATTTACAGATCTATTGTTTATTAGATATTGTTGGACTTTATTTTATTTTTATTATTTAACTAAAAAACATTTAATAATATAATTTAAAAATTCAAAAATAAAAAATTTTATTTTTTTTAATTTTTAATTTTTTTAAAAAATATTTTTATTTTTTTATTCACCGGATAATGCTACACCCAGACAGTTGACTTTTTTTGCTGCACTTGTTCACAAATTAAGAATAAATTAACATAAAAATTTAAAATTTTAATTTTTTATATTTTTGGATAGTTTAGGAATTTTTAATTTTTTATAATTAGAAAAATATACTTTTAGTTTAAAAATAAAAAAAATAAATTTACAAATCTATTGTTTATTAGATATTATTAGACTTTATTTTATTTTTATTATTTAAATAAAAAACATTTAATAATATAATTTAAAATTTCCAAAATAAAAAATTTTATTTTCTTAAATTTTTAATTTTTTTAAAAATATTTTTAATTTTTTTATTCACGGGATAAGACAATTGACTTTTTTTTGCTGCACTTGTTTAGAAATTAAGAATAAATTAATTTAAAAAATATAGAATTTTAATATTTTTATTTTTTGGTTATTTTTGGAATTTTTAAATTTTTTACAATTAGAAAAAATATTTTTTATTTTAAAAATTAAAAAAATAATAAATTTATAGATCTGTTGTTTACTAGATATTGCTGGACGTTATTTTATTTTTACTATTTAAATAAAAAACATTTAATAATATAATTTAAAAATCCAAAAATAAAAAATTTTATTTTTTAAAATTTTTAATTTTTTTAACAATATTTTTTATTTTTTTATTCACCGGATAATACTACACCCAGACAGTTGACTTTTTTTGCTGCACTTGTTCACAATTAAGAATAAATTAATTTAAAAAATTTAAAATTTTGATTTTTTATTTTTTTGGATATATTTGAAATTTCTTAATTTTTTACAATAAGAAAAAATATATTTTTAGTTTAAAAATAAAAAAATTTACAGATCTATTGTTTATTAGATATTGTTGGAATTTATTTTATTTTTATTATTTAACTAAAAAACATTTAATAATATAATTTAAAAATTCAAAATAAAAAATTTTATTTTTTTAAATTTTTAGTTTTTTTAAAAATATTTTTATTTTTTTATTCACTAGATAATGCTACACCCAAACTGTTGACTTTTTTTGCTGCACTTGTTCACAAATTAAAAATAAATTAACACAAAAAATTTAAAATTTTAATTTTTATATTTTTTGTATATTTTAGGAATTTTTAATTTTTTATAATTAGAAAAATATACTTTTAGTTTAAAAATAAAAAAAATAAATTTACAAATCTATTGTTTATTAGATATTATTAGACTTTATTTTATTTTTATTATTTAAATAAAAATCATTTAATAATATAATTTAAAATTTCCAAAATAAAAAATTTTATTTTTTTAAATTTTTAATTTTTTTAAAATATTTTTAATTTTTTTATTCACCGGATAAGACAATTGACTTTTTTTGCTGCACTTGTTTAGAAATTAAGAATAAATTAATTTAAAAAATTTAGAATTTTAATATTTTTATTTTTTGGTTATTTTTGGAATTTTTAAATTTTTTACAATTAGAAAAAATATTTTTTTTAAAAAATTAAAAAAATAATAAATTTATAGATCTGTTGTTTACTAGATATTGCTGGACGTTATTTTATTTTTATTATTTAAATAAAAAACATTTAACAATATAATTTAAAAATCCAAAAATAAGAAATTTTCTTTTTTAAAATTTTTAATTTTTTAACAATATTTTTTATTTTTTTATTCACCGGATAATACTACACCCAGACAGTTGACTTTTTTTGCTGCACTTGTTCACAATTAAGAATAAATTAATTTAAAAAATTTAAAATTTTAATTTTTTATTTTTTTGGATATATTTGGAATTTCTTAATTTTTTACAATAAGAAAAAATATATTTTTAGTTTAAAAATAAAAAAATTTACAGATCTATTGTTTATTAGATATTGTTGGACTTTATTTTATTTTTATTATTTAACTAAAAAACATTTAATAATATAATTTAAAAATTCAAAAATAAAAAATTTTATTTTTTTAATTTTTAATTTTTTTAAAAATATTTTTATTTTTTTATTCACCGGATAATGCTACACCCAGACAGTTGACTTTTTTTGCTGCACTTGTTCACAAATTAAGAATAAATTAACATAAAAATTTAAAATTTTAATTTTTATATTTTTGGATAGTTTAGGAATTTTTAATTTTTTATAATTAGAAAAATATACTTTTAGTTTAAAAATAAAAAAAATAAATTTACAAATCTATTGTTTATTAGATATTATTAGACTTTATTTTATTTTTATTATTTAAATAAAAAACATTTAATAATATAATTTAAAATTTCCAAAATAAAAAATTTTATTTTTTTAAATTTTTATTTTTTTAAAATATTTTTAATTTTTTTATTCACCGGATAAGAAATTGACTTTTTTTGCTGCACTTGTTTAGAAATTAAGAATAAATTAATTTAAAAAATTTAGAATTTTAATATTTTTATTTTTTGGTTATTTTTGGAATTTTTAAATTTTTTACAATTAGAAAAAATATTTTTTATTTTAAAATTAAAAAAATAATAAATTTATAGATCTGTTGTTTACTAGATATTGCTGGACGTTATTTTATTTTTATTATTTAAATAAAAAACATTTAATAATATAATTTAAAAATCCAAAAATAAAAAATTTTATTTTTTAAAATTTTTAATTTTTTTAACAATATTTTTTATTTTTTTATTCACCGGATAATACTACACCCAGACAGTTGACTTTTTTTGCTGCACTTGTTCACAATTAAGAATAAATTAATTTAAAAAATTTAAAATTTTATTTTTATTTTTTTGGATATATTTGGAATTTCTTAATTTTTTACACTAAGAAAAAATATATTTTTAGTTTAAAAATAAAAAATTTACAGATATATTGTTTATTAGATATTGTTGGACTTTATTTTATTTTTATTATTTAACTAAAAAACATTTAATAATATAATTTAAAAATTCAAAATTAAAAAATTTTATTTTTTTAAATTTTTAGTTTTTTTAAAAAATATTTTTATTTTTTTATTCACCGGATAATGCTACACCCAAACTGTTGATTTTTTTGCTGCACTTGTTCACAAATTAAGAATAAATTAACATAAAAATTTAAAATTTTAATTTTTATATTTTTTGGATAGTTTAGGAATTTTTAATTTTTTATAATTAGAAAAATATACTTTTAGTTTAAAAATAAAAAAAATAAATTTACAAATCTATGTTTATTAGATATTATTAGACTTTATTTTATTTTTATTATTTAAATAAAAAACATTTAATAATATAATTTAAAATTTCCAAAATAAAAAATTTTATTTTTTTAAATTTTTATTTTTTTAAAATATTTTTAATTTTTTTATTCACGGGATAAGACAATTGACTTTTTTTTGCTGCACTTGTTTAGAAATTAAGAATAAATTAATTTAAAAAATATAGAATTTTAATATTTTTATTTTTTGGTTATTTTTGGAATTTTTAAATTTTTTACAATTAGAAAAAATATTTTTATTTTAAAAATTAAAAAAATAATAAATTTATAGATCTGTTGTTTACTAGATATTGCTGGACGTTATTTTATTTTTACTATTTAAATAAAAAACATTTAATAATATAATTTAAAAATCCAAAAATAAAAAATTTTATTTTTTAAAAATTTTTAATTTTTTAACAATATTTTTTATTTTTTTATTCACCGGATAATACTACACCCAGACAGTTGACTTTTTTTGCTGCACTTGTTCACAATTAAGAATAAATTAATTTAAAAAATTTAAAATTTTAATTTTTTATTTTTTGGATATATTTGAATTTCTTAATTTTTTACAATAAGAAAAAATATATTTTTAGTTTAAAAATAAAAAAAATTTACAGATCTATTGTTTATTAGATATTGTTGGAATTTATTTTATTTTTATTATTTAACTAAAAAACATTTAATAATATAATTTAAAAATTCAAAATAAAAAATTTTATTTTTTTAAATTTTTAGTTTTTTTAAAAATATTTTTATTTTTTTATTCACTGATAATGCTACACCCAACTGTTGACTTTTTTTGCTGCACTTGTTCACAAATTAAAATAAATTAACAAAAAATTTAAAATTTTAATTTTTATATTTTTTGTATATTTTAGGAATTTTTAATTTTTTATAATTAGAAAAATATACTTTTATTTAAAAATAAAAAAAATAAATTTACAAATCTATTGTTTATTAGATATTATTAGACTTTATTTTATTTTTATTATTTAAATAAAAACATTTAATAATATAATTTAAAATTCCAAAATAAAAAATTTTATTTTTTTAAATTTTTATTTTTTTTAAAATATTTTTAATTTTTTTATTCACCGGATAAGACAATTGACTTTTTTTGCTGCACTTGTTTAGAAATTAAGAATAAATTAATTTAAAAAATTTAGAATTTTAATATTTTTATTTTTTGGTTATTTTTGGAATTTTTAAATTTTTTACAATTAGAAAAAATATTTTTTTTTTAAAAAAATAATAAATTTATAGATCTGTTGTTTACTAGATATTGCTGGACGTTATTTTATTTTTATTATTTAAATAAAAAACATTTAACAATATAATTTAAAAATCCAAAAATAAAAAATTTTTTTTTTAAAAATTTTTAATTTTTTAACAATATTTTTTATTTTTTTATTCACCGGATAATACTACACCCAGACAGTTGACTTTTTTTGCTGCACTTGTTCACAATTAAGAATAAATTAATTTAAAAAATTTAAAATTTTAATTTTTTATTTTTTTGGATATATTTGGAATTTCTTAATTTTTTACAATAAGAAAAAATATATTTTTAGTTTAAAAATAAAAAAATTTACAGATCTATTGTTTATTAGATATTGTTGGACTTTATTTTATTTTTATTATTTAACTAAAAAACATTTAATAATATAATTTAAAAATTCAAAAATAAAAAATTTTATTTTTTTAATTTTTAATTTTTTTAAAAATATTTTTATTTTTTTATTCACCGGATAATGCTACACCCAGACAGTTGACTTTTTTTGCTGCACTTGTTCACAAATTAAGAATAAATTAACATAAAAATTTAAAATTTTAATTTTTATATTTTTTGGATAGTTTAGGAATTTTTAATTTTTTATAATTAGAAAAATATACTTTTAGTTTAAAAATAAAAAAAATAAATTTACAAATCTATGTTTATTAGATATTATTAGACTTTATTTTATTTTTATTATTTAAATAAAAAACATTTAATAATATAATTTAAAAATTCCAAAATAAAAAATTTTATTTTTTTAAATTTTTTATTTTTTTAAAATATTTTTAATTTTTTTATTCACCGGATAAGACAATTGACTTTTTTTTGCTGCACTTGTTTAGAAATTAAGAATAAATTAATTTAAAAAATTTAGAATTTTAATATTTTTATTTTTTGGTTATTTTTGGAATTTTTAAATTTTTTACAATTAGAAAAAATATTTTTTATTTTAAAAATTAAAAAAATAATAAATTTATAGATCTGTTGTTTACTAGATATTGCTGGACGTTATTTTATTTTTATTATTTAAATAAAAAACATTTAATAATATAATTTAAAAATCCAAAAATAAAAAATTTTATTTTTTAAAAATTTTTAATTTTTTAACGATATTTTTTATTTTTTTATTCACCGGATTATACTACACCCAAACAGTTGACTTTTTTTGCTGCACTTGTTCACAAATTAAGAATAAATTAATTTAAAAAATTTAAAATTTTAATTTTTTATTTTTTTGGATATATTTGGAATTTCTTAATTTTTTACAATAAGAAAAAATATATTTTTAGTTTAAAAATAAAAAAATTTACAGATCTATTGTTTATTAGATATTGTTGGACTTTATTTTATTTTTATTATTTAACTAAAAAACATTTAATAATATAATTTAAAAATTCAAAAATAAAAAATTTATTTTTTTAAAATTTTTAATTTTTTTAAAAATATTTTTATTTTTTTATTCACCGGATAATGCTACACCCAGACAGTTGACTTTTTTTGCTGCACTTGTTCACAAATTAAGAATAAATTAACATAAAAATTTAAAATTTTAATTTTTATATTTTTTGGATATTTTAGGAATTTTTAATTTTTTATAATTAGAAAAATATACTTTTAGTTTAAAAATAAAAAAAATAAATTTACAAATCTATCGTTTATTAGATATTGTTGGACTTTATTTTATTTTTATTATTTAAATAAAAAACATTTAATAATATAATTTAAAAATTCCAAAATAAAAAATTTTATTTTTTTAAATTTTTTATTTTTTTAAAATATTTTTAATTTTTTTATTCACCGGATAAGACAATTGACTTTTTTTTGCTGCACTTGTTTAGAAATTAAGAATAAATTAATTTAAAAAATTTAGAATTTTAATATTTTTATTTTTTGGTTATTTTTGGAATTTTTAAATTTTTTACAATTAGAAAAAATATTTTTTATTTTAAAAATTAAAAAAATAATAAATTTATAGATCTGTTGTTTACTAGATATTGCTGGACGTTATTTTATTTTTATTATTTAAATAAAAAACATTTAATAATATAATTTAAAAATCCAAAAATAAAAAATTTTATTTTTTAAAATTTTTAATTTTTTTAACGATATTTTTTATTTTTTTATTCACCGGATTATACTACACCCAAACAGTTGACTTTTTTTGCTGCACTTGTTCACAAATTAAGAATAAATTAATTTAAAAAATTTAAAATTTTAATTTTTTACAATAAGAAAAAATATATTTTTAGTTTAAAAATAAAAAAAATTTACAGATCTATTGTTTATTAGATATTGTTGGACTTCATTTTATTTTTATTATTTAACTAAAAAACATTTAATAATATAATTTAAAAATTCAAAAATAAAAAATTTTATTTTTTTAAAATTTTTAATTTTTTTAAAAATATTTTTATTTTTTTATTCACCGGATAATGCTACACCCAGACAGTTGACTTTTTTTGCTGCATGATGTGCGAAAAACGATTCGACACAAAACTCACCGGCAAGTATACCGGGTCGCACAAGTAATAAAACTCACGGAGTGAGGTCGATCCCACAGGGATTGAAGGATTGAGCAATTTTAGTTTAGTGGTTGAATTAGTCAAGCAAATAAGTGTTGATTGTGTGAATTTGTATTGACAGAATCTAAATTGCACAGAATGTAAAGGGAATGGGTGAATTGCATGAAATTAAAGAGAACTGAAATTTAAAGTGCGGAATCTTAAAGAACAAGAAATGTAAATTACAGAAACTTAAAGTGCAAGAAATGTAAATGACTTGAATTGTAAATGGGTCAGGGATGTGGGATTGCAGAAATTAAACAAGGAAATTAAAATAGAACCCAATAGATCTCAGGACCCAAGAGACTAGATAATCAATTCTAGATCTCAAATGCCTTCCTAGATCAAAACCAGAGAACAATTGCAAGAGAAGTTAAAATCAAACAGAAGAAGAACTAAATTCAGATCTTAATTTCTCAAGAGTGCAGTAAATAAAACAGAGAGATCTCAGGGTGGAATTGAAACAGAATTCCTTCAATTCTCCAACACCCAAGATTTAAACAAGACTTTGCAAGAAATTAAACAAGAAAACCCAGAGGAAGAGAATTCAATTCTCTTCCCAGAAACTCTCTCAAATGTCAAGTGCTCTCTCTCAAAAGTTCCTCAGCAAAAATTGCAAATCAAAAAAACTCTCCTCAAGACTTTAAATTCTAAGCTATTTATACACTTTCTTCTAATGATCTTCAAGCCTTGAATTGGGCCTTGGCCTTGATGGAATTGGGTTGCTAGTTGCCTCCGTTGAATGCTCTAAGTGTTGGGAAGAAAACCACTTGTGAACCGGCCATGCAGGTTTCACGTTTGAGCCAACGTTTGAGGGCAAACGTTGACTCAAACGTTGCTGAGTGAATGATGCAGCAGAGGCCGTTGCTGTCATCCACGTTTGGCTCAACGTTTGAGGTCAAACGTGAGCTCAAACGTGGATCCCCTATGTATTCTTTTTGGCCAACGTTTGGCCCAACGTTGAGGTCAAACGTTGGCGCAAACGTGGCTCAATAAACTCATCAATCAGGGGTGCTCTCCCATGCTCTTATTCGCCAAAATGTCGCCAACGTTTGACCCAACGTTTGAGGTCAAACGTTGGCTCAAACGTTGGTTTTGCCCAGAGCCTTTTCTTCCTTATTGGCGCCAACGTTTGCCTCAACGTTTGAGGTCAAACGTTGGCGCAAACTTCATCCTCCCAGGGGCTTGAATTTTCTTCCTTGTGGTGCCAACGTTTGCCTCAAAGTTTGAGGTCAAACGTTGGCTCCAACGTTGGCCTCCATGAGCATCTTTCCTTGGCCAACGTTTGCCTCAAAGTTTGAGGTCAAACGTTGGCTCCAACGTTGGCCTCCAGGGTCTCTTCCTTCAGCCAACGTTTGCCTCAAAGCTTGAGGTCAAATGTTGGCTCCAACGTTGCCTCCCAGGGGCTTCTTTTTGAGCTTCCTGCACCCTCCTTCCAAGCCTTGTTTCACCTATCATCAATCAATCAAAATCATCAAAGCTATGCTTCAAATCATGAGAATATTTCCATTCTAAAATTATGACAATTATAACACAATATCTCATGAAAAAGCATCATTTTATACATGATTAATTGAGTCAAAGATAACATGAATTTCAACCCTATTGGCTTACTTATGGCTTAAGAAAGTGCATAAAACTAATTAAAAACAAAGAAAAAGACTAGTAGAACTAGGCTAAGATGACTTGTCATCACAACACCAAACTTAAAACTTGCTTGTCCCCAAGCAAGAAAAGAATTATTGAGAAGAAAGGATGAAAGAGGAAGATGAGGTTAATGTTAGTAGAAGATTATTGGTAGCTCATGGGGTTTTATGCAGACTTGTGACTACTCACTTCTTATTGACTTATAGGCCTAGAAGTTTCCCTCTAAGCATCAAGCAACACATTGCTATGACCTCTCATTATTCTTTTGTCCTTGTTTACTAAAAACTTTTTAAGCTTTAATTCAGTGTCATGTGTAACAAGCTTATTTTCTTTACTTGTGCTTGACACATTATTCACTTTTGACACTTGGCTTACATTCCTTCTTAGAGCATTGATACCCAGCACCTCTTTGGGTCACTAAATGCCTTGTAGTTAGGTTGCTCTTGATGGTGGACTTTCAGTTGATAATCCCGGGTTAGTTAACCCAAGTTACCAAGTGTTAAAGCACTCCAAAGAACTTAATAATCCAAGCAGATCCTAGTACAAAAACACCATAGGCATATGCTCTAAGGTTCAAGCTATTGGTGTCTAGCTTATTTCTTATTTCTTTTGTTCTTGTTGCTGCCATTTTGGCTTTTCTCATATCATCTTTCTTTTCTTTTTAGCCAAGGACTTTTTATTTATTTGAGATTCATAGACAATGAGCTACTTTTTAACTTAAAAAGGAGAACATTCTGTTCCTTTTATTCACTAAAAGTGAGTCACAACACACTCACACATATATACCTCCACTTACTATTATTTGACTCTTAGCTAACAATTAACCATATTGTTTCCTTTTTCAAAAATTTCTTTTATTGAATTGAAAGAACTTAGGGACAGAACAAGCATTAATTAAGTGAAAGCAAACAAACAAGCACACACTTAGACTAGCTTACTTATTGCAAAGAGTGATTTTACTTGTATTAAATGAACACTTTAGCAAGACTTAAGTCAAAACATTTCTCAACAGTAAGAGTCAAGTATAGATACAACCTATTGATTTGCAGTCCTCTTGCCCTTCCTTCTGTTGTGCTCCTTTTGAGTTATGATGCATAATATCTTCAAATGGTTGTTAGTTCCCTGCACAATTCTCAAAAGTTGCTTGCTTCTCAAGCCCTTAGGTGACTGGTTAATATGCATGAATTGAATGTGGCTTTTGGATTTAATTTGGTGTGGGAACACCAAACTTAATTCCTTGCCACTTCCTTTGATGCAACAGATTAACTATATGTAAAATCTTGTGTCCTTGCTAAAGGTTATAAAACTAAAACTAGAAAGCAATTAAATGGTTGAATGATTTGTCTGATTGCTTGGAGCTAGCTTTGTGCAGGAAGTGAGAATGTGCTTTTAAGTGAGATTTTGGTGGAACACCAAACTTAGAATGCTTCATTCTCTCTTAATTTGTTTTGGTGTGGAACACCAAACTTAGCTCCTTGCGATACATATCAATTATTCAACCTTTTTATTGAAAAAGCTATGAAAAGAAAACTACCTCATGTTGGGTTGCCTCCCAACAAGCGCTCTTTTAATGTCACTAGCTTGACATCCTTCATTCTTTGATCATGGAGGTTGGAAATCATAGTGCCTTAGCTTTTCTCCTCTTACTGTGAACTTCCTTCCAGTCTCCTCTTTGATGATCTCTAGGTGTTCAAGTGAAAGGACTCGGTTCACAGTGTAGTATTCAGATAATTGTGGAGACACCTTCATTGGTTGGGTGTTTAACACCACTTTATCCCCTGGTGAAAAGCCTTCAGTAGGGATTTTCTTGTTTTTCCACCCTCTTGGCCTCTTCTTCTTTTCTTTCTCAGAAGATAATTCATGCATTGGTGGTTCTTTATTTGGGGTGTTGAGGTTCTCATCTGGGGGTTTTGGATCTAGTTCCTCCCTGATTTCTTTGGTCTATTGCACCATCTCTACTTCTTTCAATTGTGGATTTAGAAGTCTTGGATTTGACTCATTGAATGCCTCCTTCAAGCTTTGATCTCTGGCCTTATCCTTCATACAATCTTCTTCTTGAGTGGGCTCATGCAGGGTTTTAAAAACATGGAATGCTAGGTGCTCATCATGCACTCTCAGCAACAATTCCCCTTTTTCAACATCTATCAATGCTCTGCCCGTAGCTAGGAAAGGCCTCCCCAGGATGATGGGAGTGTCAGGGTCCTCTTCTATATCTGAGATAACAAAGTCAGCAGGGAGAAATAATTTTCCCACTTTTACCAACACATTCTCCACGACTCCCAGTGCTTGCTTAGTGGATTTGTCAGCCATTTGGAGAACTATTCGTGTGGACTTTAGCTCAGAAATTTTAAGTTTCCTCATTAGAGACAAAGGCATCAAGTTTATGCTTGCACCGAGGTCACAGAATGACTTCTCAATTGTTATGTTTCCTATGGTGCAAGGTATGTAAAAACTTCCAGGATCATCTTTCTTCTCTGGCAACTCTCTTTGGAGGATAGCACTACATTCCTTTGTCATCTCAACAATTTGTCCTTCCTTCAGGGATCTTTTCTTTGTGAGTAATTCTTTCATAAATTTGGCATACAGTGGCATCTGTTCAAGTGCTTCTAAAAAAGGAATATTGATGCTGAGTGTCTTGAATATGTCTAGGAATTTTGAGTATTGCTTATCCTCGTTTTCCTTTTTAAACCTCTGAGGGTATGGAAGTTTGGGGACACAAGGATTCGCTTCTTCCCTCTTCTCTTGTAGTTGTGATTCAAGGATGTTCTTGTATCCCTTTGAAAATTGTGCATTTTTGGTTTCTTGATCCTCTTTACTTTTCCCCTCTGTCTCTTCTTGTGGAACTTCTTTGTTGTGTTTGTTCTGATTGATGGCTTCCTTCTTCATAGTCTTCTCACTTCCCACTGTGATTGCTTTGCACTCCTCCCATTTTGTAGCTTTTCCTTTGTCCCTTGGGTGGTCTTGAGTAGCAATAAGGGATGTATTTGATTGCTTCTCACCCGTCTCTGCAATTTGTTTAGCCATTTGTTCCATATTCCTCTCAAGATTTCTGATTGAAGCCTCTTGGTTTTTGATTATAGCTTCTTGGTTTTTGCTTGTTATGGCTTGATCCTTCCGTGCTGCTTCTTGATCTTGTTTTGCCATCTCTTGATTTTTTATGAGTTTTTCCATCATTATCTCTTGGTGCTTCATCATCTTTTCCATCAATAACTCCAAATTGGAGATTCTTTGAGTGTCTTATGATGCTTGTAGCTGAGTGTGAGATGTTGAAGGTTGATGGTAGGTGTTTTGGTTAGTGGTTTGGTTATTGGGTGGATAGTAGCTAGAATTTGGGTGGTTATTTTGGGGTTTTCTATATGGATTGGGGTTAGTGTTCTGCTGGTTGTGGTTTTGGTTGTTTCTTGAGTTGTTTTGGTTTGAGTTTCTTTGCCATGGTTGCTGGTTTTGAGTGTGGTTATCTCCCCATCTTATGTTTGGATGGTTCTTCCAAGATGGATTGTAGGTGTCACCATAGACTTCATTTTGGCCGGAGCTTTGGTTGTGCACATATTGAGGTTGTTCCTGCTGCTGATCTTCTTGGTTTTCTTCATTTTGTCCCCATTTGGTTGATGATTGGCTTGTGTTTACTGCTGCAACTTGGAGGCTATCAATCTTCTTGGCCATTTGCTCAAATTGTTGTTGAATTTGCTGCTGCATTATTTTGTTTTGAGCTAGAATTGAGTCCACTACTTCCAACTCTATCACTCCTTTCCTTTGTGATGGTTGGTGTTGCCTTTGGTGAGCAAAGAAATACTGGTTGTTAGCCACCATATCAATGAGATTTTGGGCCTCCTCTGCAGTTTTCATGAGCTGCAAAGAGCCTCCAGCTGAGTGATCCAATGCTTCCTGGGATTTCAATGTCAAGCCTTCATAAAAATTCTGCAACCTATCCCATTCATTGAACATTTCAGGAGGACACCTCCTGATTAGAGCCTTGTATCGTTCCCATGCCTCATATAAGGGTTCAGCATCCATTTGTGTGAATGTTTGTACTTCAGTCTTCAATCTAATAACCCTTTGAGGTGGGTAAAATTTGGCAAGGAACTTGCTCACTAAATCATCCCAGTTGTCTATACTGTCCCTTGGGAAGGACTCCAACCATTGAGTAGCTTTGTCTCTGAGAGAAAATGGAAATAATAGCAGCTTGTAGATGTCAGGATGCACTCCATTGGTTTTGACAGTGTCACAAATCCTCAAGAAAGTAGACAAGTGTTGATTTGGATCTTCAAGTGGTCCTCCTCCATAAGAACAATTGTTTTGAACCAAGGTGATGAGTTGTGGCTTCAACTCAAAATTATTTGCATGAATGTTAGGAGTGAGTATGCTACTCCCACAGTTTCTTGCATTGGGGATAGTGTAAGAGGCCAACACCCTTCTTACAGGCTGTGTATTGTTGCTTACTCCCTCTTCACGCACCTCAGCCTCCATGACCTGCAAGAATCACAAACAAACCAAATGAAACATGGACATTCTAATGCTAGAATGTGGTTAGAGGGTTAGGTGACACAATATGTCAAACAGTTAGTGGGTTAGTCAAAAATAAAGAAAAAGTGCTTGATCTAAACTACTACCTCACTTAATCATTGTCAATCTATTTCAATCCCCGGCAACGGCGCCAAAAACTTGATGTGCAAAAAACGATTCGACACAAAACTCACCGGCAAGTATACCGGGTCGCATCAAGTAATAAAACTCACGGGAGTGAGGTCGATCCCACAGGGATTGAAGGATTGAGCAATTTTAGTTTAGTGGTTGAATTAGTCAAGCAAATAAGTGTTGATTGTGTGAATTTGTATTGACAGAATCTAAATTGCACAGAATGTAAAGGGAATGGGTGAATTGCATGAAATTAAAGAGAACTGAAATTTAAAGTGCGGAATCTTAAAGAACAAGAAATGTAAATTACAGAAACTTAAAGTGCAAGAAATGTAAATGACTTGAATTGTAAATGGGTCAGGGATGTGGGATTGCAGAAATTAAACAAGGAAATTAAAATAGAACCCAATAGATCTCAGGACCCAAGAGACTAGATAATCAATTATAGATCTCAAATGCCTTCCTAGATCAAAACCAGAGAACAATTGCAAGAGAAGTTAAAATCAAACAGAAGAAGAACTAAATTCAGATCTTAATTTCTCAAGAGTGCAGTAAATAAAACAGAGAGATCTCAGGGTGGAATTGAAACAGAATTCCTTCAATTCTCCAACACCCAAGATTTAAACAAGACTTTGCAAGAAATTAAACAAGAAAACCCAGAGGAAGAGAATTCAATTCTCTTCCCAGAAACTCTCTCAAATGTCAAGTGCTCTCTCTCAAAAGTTCCTCAGCAAAAATTGCAAATCAAAAAAACTCTCCTCAAGACTTTAAATTCTAAGCTATTTATACACTTTCTTCTAATGATCTTCAAGCCTTGAATTGGGCCTTGGCCTTGATGGAATTGGGTTGCTAGTTGCCTCCGTTGAATGCTCTAAGTGTTGGGAAGAAAACCACTTGTGAACCGGCCATGCAGGTTTCACGTTTGAGCCAACGTTTGAGGGCAAACGTTGACTCAAACGTTGCTGAGTGAATTATGCAGCAGAGGCCGTTGCTGTCATCCATGTTTGGCTCAACGTTTGAGGTCAAACGTGAGCTCAAACGTGGATCCCCTATGTATTCTTTTTGGCCAACGTTTGGCCCAACGTTGAGGTCAAACGTTGGCGCAAACGTGGCTCAATAAACTCATCAATCAGGGGTGCTCTCCCATGCTCTTATTCGCCAAAATGTCGCCAACGTTTGAGGTCAAACGTTGGTTTTGCCCAGAGCCTTTTCTTCCTTATTGGCGCCAACGTTTGCCTCAACGTTTGAGGTCAAACGTTGGCACAAACTTCATCCTCCCAGGGGCTTGAATTTTCTTCCTTGTGGTGCCAACGTTTGCCTCAAAGTTTGAGGTCAAACATTGGCTCCAACGTTGGCCTCCATGAGCATCTTTCCTTGGCCAACGTTTGCCTCAAAGTTTGAGGTCAAACGTTGGCTCCAACGTTGGCCTCCAAGGTCTCTTCCTTCAGCCAACGTTTGCCTCAAAGCTTGAGGTCAAACGTTGGCTCCAACGTTGCCTCCCAGGGGCTTCTTTTTGAGCTTCCTGCACCCTCCTTCCAAGCCTTGTTTCACCTATCATCACTCAATCAAAATCATCAAAGCTATGCTTCAAATCATGAGAATATTTCCATTCTAAAATTATGACAATTATAACACAATATCTCATGAAAAAGCATCGTTTTATACATGATTAATTGAGTCAAAGATAACATTGATGTGCGGAAAACGATCCGACACAAAACTCACCGGCAAGTGTACCGGGTCGCATCAAGTAATAAAACTCACGGGAGTGAGGTCGATCCCACAGGGATTGAAGGATTGAGCAACTTTAGTTTAGTGGTTGAATTAGTCAAGCAAATAAGTGTTGATTGTGTGAATTTGTGTTGACAGGAATTTAAATTGCAGAAAATGTAAAGGGGAATGGGTGATTTACAGGAATTAAAGAGAACTGAAAGTAAAAGAGCTGAATCTTAAAGTGCAAGTAATGTAAATTGCAGAAACTTAAAGTGCAAGAAATATAAATGACTTGAAAAATTAAAAGGGGAATGGGGATTGGATCTGCAGGAATTAAACAAGGAAATTAAAATGGAAACCAAGAGATCTCAGGACCCAAGAGACTAGATAACTAAGTCTAGATCTCAATGCCTTCCTAGATCCAAATTCAGAAAACAATTGCAAGAGAAGTTAAAATCAAGCAGTGGAATAAAGGAATTCAAATATCAATTTCTCAATTGTGCAGTAGCTCAAAACAGAGAGAGATCTCAAGGTGAGATTGAGACAGAACTTCCTCAATTCTCAACACCCAAGACTCAAGTGAAGATTTGCAGAAAAGAAAACAAGAAATCCCAGAGGAAGAGAATTCAATTCTCCTCCCAGAAACTCTCTCAAATGTCAAGTATTCTCTCTCTCAAAAGTTCCTTAGCAAAAATCACAAATCAAAAAGCTCTAAAACTTTAAATCCTAAGCTATTTATACACTTTCTTCTAATGATCTTCAAGCCTTGAATTGGGCCTTGGCCTTGATGGAATTGGGTTGCTAGTGGCCTCTGTTGATTGCTCTAGGTGTTGGGAAGAAAACCACTTGTGAACCGGCCATGCAAGTCTCACGTTTGAGCCAACGTTTGAGGTCAAACGTTGACTCAAACGTTTCCGTGTGAACCATTATGCAGAGGCCCAAAATGCTGTCATCCACGTTTGGCTCAACGTTTGAGGTCAAACGTGAGCTCAAACGTGGATCTCCCCAAGCTTCCTTTCTGGCCAACGTTTGGCCCAACGTTTGAGGTCAAACGTTGGCGCAAACGTGGCTCAATTAGCTCATCAACCAGGGTTGTTCTTCCATGCCCCTTCTTGCCAAAATGTAGCCAATGTTTGCCTCAACGTTTGAGGTCAAACGTTGGCCCAAACGTTGGTTTTGCCCAGGAGCCCTTTCTTCCTTCTTGGCGCCAACGTTTGCCTCAACGTTTGAGGTCAAACGTTGGCGCAAACGTTGCATTCCTCCATTGCATTGATGCGCCAATTGCATGCTTTAATAATGCCAATATGTTCATTCATTCTTTTACTTGGCCTTGGCATTAATTAAATGATTCATGCATGCAAGCTTTATTAATTAATAATGCCGTGTTCAATCACAATTGGCATTTGATTAATTAACTTTTCATGCATCATTTCATGCATGCTTTCATTGCTTAATTAATTACTAATGCCAATGCTTTCATTTAATGAATATGGCATAATAGTAACGTGAATGCGCCAAGGTAGCATGCATTCAGTTTCATTGACATTAGTAAGTAAGTTTCATGCATGCATCATCATTAATGCATGATAATAAGGCCCAGGCTTCATGGTCATGGGCCACGCTTTTTCCTTCCTTAGGCTACGCTTCCCTTGTTTCTTTCTTTTCTTCACCTACAAGTAATCAAACAACCAATCAAAGTATCACAAAATTCACAAAGCTTAAAATTCATTTAAAAATCAATTAATTTTAGCTTAAACCTCATGATTTTGTGTCAATTAAAGGGTGGTTGATTGAATCCAAGTACACATGAAATTCTACCCAAATGGCTTACTTATGGCTCAAGAAAGTGCATAAAACCTATTGAAAACAAAGGAAAAAGACTAGTGAAACTAGGCTAAGATGACCTGTCATCAAACATGAATTTCAACCCTATTGGCTTACTTATGGCTTAAGAAAGTGCATAAAACTAATTAAAAACAAAGAAAAAGACTAGTAAAACTAGGCTAAGATGACTTGTCATCACTGCACTTGTTCACAAATTAAGAATAAATTAACATAAAAATTTAAAATTTTAATTTTTATATTTTTTGGATATTTTAGGAATTTTTAATTTTTTATAATTAGAAAAATATACTTTTAGTTTAAAAATAAAAAAATAAATTTACAAATCTATCGTTTATTAGATATTGTTGGACTTTATTTTATTTTTATTATTTAAATAAAAAACATTTAATAATATAATTTAAAAATTCCAAAATAAAAAATTTTATTTTTTTAAATTTTTTATTTTTTTAAAATATTTTTAATTTTTTTATTCACCGGATAAGACAATTGACTTTTTTTTTGCTGCACTTGTTTAGATATTAAGAATAAATTAATTTAAAAAATTTAGAATTTAATATTTTTATTTTTTGGTTATTTTTGGATTTTTTAAATTTTTTACAATTAGAAAAAATAGTTTTTATTTTAAAAATTAAAAAAATAATAAATTTATAGATCTGTTGTTTACTAGATATTGCTGGACGTTATTTTATTTTTATTATTTAAATAAAAAATATTTAATATTATAATTTAAAAATCCAAAAATAAAAAATTTTATTTTTTAAAATTTTTTAATTTTTTTAACGATATTTTTTATTTTTTTATTCACCGGATTATACTACACCCAAACAGTTGACTTTTTTTGCTGCACTTGTTCACAAATTAAGAATAAATTAATTTAAAAAATTTAAAATTTTAATTTTTTATTTTTTTGGATATATTTGGAATTTCTTAATTTTTTACAATAAGAAAAAATATATTTTTAGTTTAAAAATAAAAAAAATTTAAAGATCTATTGTTTATTAGATATTGTTGGACTTTATTTTATTTTTATTATTTAACTAAAAAACATTTAATAATATAATTTAAAATTCAAAAATAAAAAAATTTTATTTTTTTAAAATTTTTAATTTTTTTAAAAATATTTTTATTTTTTTATTCACCGGATAATGCTACACCCAGACAGTTGACTTTTTTTGCTGCATTTGTTCACAAATTAAGAATAAATTAACATAAAAATTTAAAATTTTAATTTTTTATATTTTTTGGATATTTTAGGAATTTTTAATTTTTTATAATTAGAAAAATATACTTTTAGTTTAAAAATAAAAAAAAAATTTACAAATCTATCGTTTATTAGATATTGTTGGACTTTATTTTATTTTTATTATTTAAATAAGAAACATTTAATAATATAATTTAAAAATTCCAAAATAAATTTTTTTAAATTTTTAATTTTTTTAAAAATATTTTTTATTTTTTATTCACCGGATAAGACAGTTGACTTTTTTTGTTGCACTTGTTTAGAAATTAAGAATAAATTAATTAGAAAATTTAAAATTTTAATTTTTTTATTTTTTGGTTATTTTTATAATTTTTAAATTTTTTACAATTAGAAAAAATATTTTTTATTTTAAAAATTAAAAAAATAATAAATTTATAGATCTGTTGTTTACTAGATATTGTTGGACTTTATTTTATTTTTATTATTTAAATAAAAAATATTTAATAATATAATTTAAAAATACAAAAATAAAAAATTTTATTTTTTAAAAATTTTTAATTTTTTTAAAAGTATTTTTTATTTTTTATTCACCGGATAATACTACACCTAGACAATTGACTTTTTTTGCTGCACTTGTTCACAAATTAAGAATAAATTAATTTAAAAAATTTAAAATTTTAATTTTTTATTTTTTGGATATATTTGGAATTTCTTAATTTTTTACAATAAGAAAAAATATATTTTTAGTTTAAAAATAAAAAAATTTACAGATCTATTTTTTATTAGATATTGTTGGACTTTATTTTATTTTTATTATTTAACTAAAAAACATTTAATAATATAATTTAAAAATTCAAAAAAAAATTTATTTTTTTTAAATTTTTAATTTTTTTAAAATATTTTTATTTTTTTATTCACCAGATAATTCTACACCCGAACAGTTGACTTTTTTTGCTGCACTTGTTCACAAATTAAGAATAAATTAACATAAAAAATTTAAAATTTTAATTTTTTAATTTTTTTGGATATTTTAGGAATTTTTTAATTTTTTATAATTACAAAAATATATTTTTAGTTTAAAAATAAAAAAAATAAATTTACAAATCTATAGATATTGTTGGACTTTATTTTATTTTTATTATTTAAATAAAAAACATTTAATAATATAATTTAAAAATTCCAAAATAGTTTTTTTTAATTTTTAATTTTTTTTAAAAATATTTTATATTTTTTATTCGCCGGATTAGACAGTTGTCTTTTTTTGTTGCACGTGTTTAGAAATTAAGAATAAATTAATTTAAAAAATTTAGAATTTTAATATTTTTATTTTTTGTTTATTTTAGGAATTTTTAAATTTTTTACAATTAGAAAAAAAATTTTATTTTAAAAATTAAAAAAATAATAAATTTATAGATCTGTTGTTTACTAGATATTGCTGGACGTTATTTTATTTTTATTATTTAAATAAAAAACATTTAATAATATAATTTAAAAATCCAAAAATAAAAAATTTTATTTTTTAAAAATTTTTAATTTTTTTTTAAAATATTTTTTATTTTTTTATTCACCGGATAATACTACACCCAAACAGTTGACTTTTTTTGCTACACTTGTTCACAAATTAAGAATAAATTAATTTAAAAAATTTAAAATTTTAATTTTTTATTTTTTGGATATATTTGGAATTTCTTAATTTTTTACAATTAGAAAAAATATATTTTTAGTTTAAAAATAAAAAAAAATTTACAGATCTATTGTTTATTAGATATTGTTGGACTTTATTTTATTTTTATTATTTAACTAAAAAAATTTAATAATATAATTTAAAAATTCAAAAATAAAAATTTTTTAATTTTTTTAAAAATATTTTTATTTTTTTATTCACCGAATAAAGCTACACCCAGATAGTTGACTTTTTTTGCTGCACTTGTTCTCAAATTAAGAATAAATTAACATAACAAATTTAAAATTTTAATTTTTTATATTTTTTGGATATTTTAGGAATTTTTTAATTTTTTATAATTAGAAAAATATATTTTTAGTTCAACAATAAAAAAAATTTACAAATTTATTGTTTATTAGATATTGTTGGACTTTATTTTATTTTTATTATTTAAATAAAAAACTTTTAATAATATAATTTAAAAATTCCAAAATAATTTTTTTAATTTTTAATTTTTTTATTCACCGGATAAGACAGTTGACTCTTTTTGCTGCATTTGTTTAGAAATTAAGAATAAGTTAATTTTAAAAATTTAGAATTTTAATTTTTTATTTTTTGGTTATTTTTGGAATTTTTAAATTTTTTTCAATTAGAAAAAATATTTTTTATTTTAAAAATTAGAAAAATAATAAATTTATAGATCTGTTGTTTACTAGATATTGTTGGACTTTATTTTATTTTTATTATTTAAATAAAAAACATTTAATAATATAATTTAAAAATCCAAAAATAAAAAATTTTATTTTTTAAAAGTTTTTAATTTTTTTAAAAATATTTTTTATTTTTTTATTTACCGGATAATACTACGCCCAGACAATTGACTTTTTTTGCTGCACTTGTTCACAAATTAAGAATAAATTAATTTAAAAAATTTAAAATTTTAATTTTTTATTTTTTGGATATATTTGGAATTTCTTAATTTTTTACAATAAGAAAAAATATATTTTTAGTTTAAAAATAAAAAAATTTACAGATCTATTTTTATTAGATATTGTTGGACTTTATTTTATTTTTATTATTTAACTAAAAAACATTTAATAATATAATTTAAAAATTCAAAAAAAATTTATTTTTTTTAAATTTTTAATTTTTTTAAAATATTTTTATTTTTTTATTCACCGGATAATTCTACACCCAAACAGTTGACTTTTTTTGCTGCACTTGTTCACAAATTAAGAATAAATTAACATAAAAAATTTAAAATTTTAATTTTTTAAGTTTTTTGGATATTTTAGGAATTTTTTAATTTTTTATAATTACAAAAATATATTTTTAGTTTAAAAATAAAAAAAATAAATTTACAAATCTATAGATATTGTTGGACTTTATTTTATTTTTATTATTTAAATAAAAAACATTTAATAATATAATTTAAAAATTCCAAAATAGTTTTTTTTAATTTTAAATTTTTTTAAATATTTTATATTTTTTATTCGCCGGATAAGACAGTTGTCTTTTTTTTGTTGCACGTGTTTAGAAATTAAGAATAAATTAATTTAAAAAATTTAGAATTTTAATATTTTTATTTTTTGTTTATTTTTGGAATTTTTAAATTTTTTACAATTAGAAAAAAATTTATTTTAAAAATTAGAAAAATAATAAATTTATAGATCTGTTGTTTACTAGATATTGCTGGACGTTATTTTATTTTTATTATTTAAATAAAAAACATTTAATAATATAATTTAAAAATCCAAAAATAAAAAATTTTATTTTTTAAAAATTTTTAATTTTTTTAAAATATTTTTAATTTTTTTATTCACCGGATAATACTACACCCAGACAGTTGACTTTTTTTGCTGCACTTGTTCACAAATTAAGAATAAATTAATTTAAAAAATTTAAAATTTTAATTTTTTATTTTTTGGATATATTTGGAATTTCTTAATTTTTTACAATTAGAAAAAATATCTTTTTAGTTTAAAAATAAAAAAAATTTACAGATCTATTGTTTATTAGATATTATTGGACTTTATTTTATTTTTATTATTTAACTAAAAAAATTTAATAATATAATTTAAAAATTCAAAAATAAAAATTTTTTAATTTTTTTAAAAATATTTTTATTTTTTTATTCACCGAATAAAGCTACACCCAGATAGTTGACTTTTTTTGCTGCACTTGTTCTCAAATTAAGAATAAATTAACATAACAAATTTAAAATTTTAATTTTTTATATTTTTTGGATATTTTAGGAATTTTTTAATTTTTTATAACTAGAAAAATATATTTTTAGTTCAACAATAAAAAAATTTACAAATTTATTGTTTATTAGATATTGTTGGACTTTATTTTATTTTTATTATTTAAATAAAAAACTTTTAATAATATAATTTAAAATTTCCAAAATAATTTTTTTTTAATTTTTAATTTTTTTAAAAATATTTTTAATTTTTTTATTCACCGGATAAGACAGTTGACTCTTTTTGCTGCACTTGTTTAGAAATTAAGAATAAGTTAATTTTAAAAATTTAGAATTTTAATTTTTTTATTTTTTGGTTATTTTTGGAATTTTTAAATTTTTTACAATTAGAAAAAATATTTTTTATTTTAAAAATTAGAAAAATAATAAATTTATAGATCTGTTGTTTACTAAATATTGTTGGACTTTATTTTATTTTTATTATTTAAATAAAAAACATTTAATAATATAATTTAAAAATCCAAAAATAAAAAATTTTATTTTTTAAAAGTTTTTAATATTTTTAAAAATATTTTTTATTTTTTATTTACCGGATAATACTACGCCCAGACAATTGACTTTTTTTGCTGCACTTGTTCACAAATTAAGAATAAATTAATTTAAAAAATTTAAAATTTTAATTTTTTATTTTTTGGATATATTTGGAATTTCTTAATTTTTTACAATAAGAAAAAATATATTTTTAGTTTAAAAATAAAAAAATTTACAGATCTATTTTTATTAGATATTGTTGGACTTTATTTTATTTTTATTATTTAACTAAAAAACATTTAATAATATAATTTAAAAATTCAAAAAAATTTATTTTTTTAATTTTTAATTTTTTTAAAATATTTTTATTTTTTTATTCACCGGATACTTCTACACCCAAACAGTTGACTTTTTTTGCTGCACTTGTTCACAAATTAAGAATAAATTAACATAAAAAATTTAAAATTTTAATTTTTTAAGTTTTTTGGATATTTTAGGAATTTTTTAATTTTTTATAATTACAAAAATATATTTTTAGTTTAAAAATAAAAAAAAATAAATTTACAAATCTATAGATATTGTTGGACTTTATTTTATTTTTATTATTTAAATAAAAAACATTTAATAATATAATTTAAAAATTCCAAAATAGTTTTTTTTAATTTTTAATTTTTTTTAAATATTTTATATTTTTTATTCGCCGGATAAGACAGTTGTCTTTTTTTTGTTGCACGTGTTTAGAAATTAAGAATAAATTAATTTAAAAAATTTAGAATTTTAATATTTTTATTTTTTGTTTATTTTTGGAATTTTTAAATTTTTTACAATTAGAAAAAAAATTTATTTTAAAAATTAAAAAAATAATAAATTTATAGATCTGTTGTTTACTAGATATTGCTGGACGTTATTTTATTTTTATTATTTAAATAAAAAACATTTAATAATATAATTTAAAAATCCAAAAATAAAAAATTTTATTTTTTAAAAATTTTTAATTTTTTTTAAAATATTTTTAATTTTTTTATTCACCGGATAATACTACACCCAGACAGTTGACTTTTTTTGCTGCACTTGTTCACAAATTAAGAATAAATTAATTTAAAAAATTTAAAATTTTAATTTTTTATTTTTTGGATATATTTGGAATTTCTTAATTTTTTACAATTAGAAAAAATATATTTTTAGTTTAAAAATAAAAAAAATTTACAGATCTATTGTTTATTAGATATTATTGGACTTTATTTTATTTTTATTATTTAACTAAAAAAATTTAATAATATAATTTAAAAATTCAAAAATAAAAAATTTTTAATTTTTTTAAAATATTTTTATTTTTTTATTCACCGAATAAAGCTACACCCAGATAGTTGACTTTTTTTGCTGCACTTGTTCTCAAATTAAGAATAAATTAACATAACAAATTTAAAATTTTAATTTTTTATATTTTTTGGATATTTTAGGAATTTTTTAATTTTTTATAATTAGAAAAATATATTTTTAGTTCAACAATAAAAAAATTTACAAATTTATTGTTTATTAGATATTGTTGGACTTTATTTTATTTTTATTATTTAAATAAAAAACTTTTAATAATATAATTTAAAATTTCCAAAATAATTTTTTTAATTTTTAATTTTTTTAAAAATATTTTTAAATTTTTTTAAAAATATTTTTAATTTTTTTAAAATATTTTTAATTTTTTTATTCACCGGATAAGACAGTTGACTCTTTTTGCTGCACTTGTTTAGAAATTAAGAATAAGTTAATTTTAAAAATTTAGAATTTTAATTTTTTTATTTTTTGGTTATTTTTGGAATTTTTAAATTTTTTACAATTAGAAAAAATATTTTTTATTTTAAAAATTAGAAAAATAATAAATTTATAGATCTGTTGTTTACTAGATATTGTTGGACTTTATTTTATTTTTATTATTTAAATAAAAAACATTTAATAATATAATTTAAAAATCCAAAAATAAAAAATTTTATTTTTTAAAAGTTTTTAATATTTTTAAAAATATTTTTTATTTTTTTATTTACCGGATAATACTACGCCCAGACAATTGACTTTTTTTGCTGCACTTGTTCACAAATTAAGAATAAATTAATTTAAAAAATTTAAAATTTTAATTTTTTATTTTTTGGATATATTTGGAATTTCTTAATTTTTTACAATAAGAAAAAATATATTTTTAGTTTAAAAATAAAAAAATTTACAGATCTATTTTTTATTAGATATTGTTGGACTTTATTTTATTTTTATTATTTAACTAAAAAACATTTAATAATATAATTTAAAAATTCAAAAAAAAAATTTATTTTTTTTAAATTTTTAATTTTTTTAAAATATTTTTATTTTTTTATTCACCGGATAATTCTACACCCAAACAGTTGACTTTTTTTGCTGCACTTGTTCACAAATTAAGAATAAATTAACATAAAAAATTTAAAATTTTAATTTTTTAAGTTTTTTGGATATTTTAGGAATTTTTTAATTTTTTATAATTACAAAAATATATTTTTAGTTTAAAAATAAAAAAAAATAAATTTACAAATCTATAGATATTGTTGGACTTTATTTTATTTTTATTATTTAAATAAAAAACATTTAATATTATAATTTAAAAATTCCAAAATAGTTTTTTTAATTTTTAATTTTTTTAAAAATATTTTATATTTTTTATTCGCCGGATAAGACAGTTGTCTTTTTTTTGTTGCACGTGTTTAGAAATTAAGAATAAATTAATTTAAAAAATTTAGAATTTTAATATTTTTATTTTTTGTTTATTTTTGGAATTTTTAAATTTTTTACAATTAGAAAAAAAATTTATTTTAAAAATTAAAAAAATAATAAATTTATAGATCTGTTGTTTACTAGATATTGCTGGACGTTATTTTATTTTTATTATTTAAATAAAAAACATTTAATAATATAATTTAAAAATCCAAAAATAAAAAATTTTATTTTTTAAAAATTTTTAATTTTTTTTAAAATATTTTTTATTTTTTTATTCACCGGATAATACTACACCCAGACAGTTGACTTTTTTTGCTGCACTTGTTCACAAATTAAGAATAAATTAATTTAAAAAATTTAAAATTTTAATTTTTTATTTTTTGGATATATTTGGAATTTCTTAATTTTTTACAATTAGAAAAAATATATTTTTAGTTTAAAAATAAAAAAAATTTACAGATCTATTGTTTATTAGATATTATTGGACTTTATTTTATTTTTATTATTTAACTAAAAAAATTTAATAATATAATTTAAAAATTCAAAAATAAAAAATTTTTAATTTTTTTAAAATATTTTTATTTTTTTATTCACCGAATAAAGCTACACCCAGATAGTTGACTTTTTTTGCTGCACTTGTTCTCAAATTAAGAATAAATTAACATAACAAATTTAAAATTTTAATTTTTATATTTTTTGGATATTTTAGGAATTTTTTAATTTTTTATAATTAGAAAAATATATTTTTAGTTCAACAATAAAAAAAATTTACAAATTTATTGTTTATTAGATATTGTTGGACTTTATTTTATTTTTATTATTTAAATAAAAAACTTTTAATAATATAATTTAAAATTTCCAAAATAATTTTTTTTAATTTTTAATTTTTTTAAAAATATTTTTAATTTTTTTATTCACCGGATAAGACAGTTGACTCTTTTTGCTGCACTTGTTTAGAAATTAAGAATAAGTTAATTTTAAAAATTTAGAATTTTAATTTTTTTTATTTTTTGGTTATTTTTGGAATTTTTAAATTTTTTAAAATTAGAAAAAATATTTTTTATTTTAAAAATTAGAAAAATAATAAATTTATAGATCTGTTGTTTACTAGATATTGTTGGACTTTATTTTATTTTTATTATTTAAATAAAAAACATTTAATAATATGATTTAAAAATCCAAAAATAAAAAATTTTATTTTTTAAAAGTTTTTAATATTTTTAAAATAATTTTTATTTTTTTATTTACCGGATAATACTACGCCCAGACAATTGACTTTTTTTGCTGCACTTGTTCACAAATTAAGAATAAATTAATTTAAAAAATTTAAAATTTTAATTTTTTATTTTTTGGATATATTTGGAATTTCTTAATTTTTTACAATTAGAAAAAAATTATTTTTAGTTTAAAAATAAAAAAAATTACAGATCTATTGTTTATTAGATATTATTGGACTTTATTTTATTTTTATTATTTAACTAAAAAAATTTAATAATATAATTTAAAAATTCAAAAATAAAAAATTTTTAATTTTTTTAAAAATATTTTTATTTTTTTATTCACCGAATAAAGCTACACCCAGATAGTTGACTTTTTTTGCTGCACTTGTTCTCAAATTAAGAATAAATTAACATAACAAATTTAAAATTTTAATTTTTTATATTTTTTGGATATTTTAGGAATTTTTTAATTTTTTATAATTAGAAAAATATATTTTTAGTTCAACAATAAAAAAATTTACAAATTTATTGTTTATTAGATATTGTTGGACTTTATTTTATTTTTATTATTTAAATAAAAAACTTTTAATAATATAATTTAAAATTTCCAAAATAATTTTTTTTAATTTTTAATTTTTTTAAAATATTTTTAATTTTTTTAAAAATATTTTTAATTTTTTTAAAAATATTTTTAATTTTTTTATTCACCGGATAAGACAGTTGACTCTTTTTGCTGCACTTGTTTAGAAATTAAGAATAAGTTAATTTTAAAAATTTAGAATTTTAATTTTTTTATTTTTTGGTTATTTTTGGAATTTTTAAATTTTTTACAATTAGAAAAAATATTTTTTATTTTAAAAATTAGAAAAATAATAAATTTATAGATCTGTTGTTTACTAGATATTGTTGGACTTTATTTTATTTTTATTATTTAAATAAAAAACATTTAATAATATAATTTAAAAATCCAAAAATAAAAATTTTTTTTTTTAAAAGTTTTTAATATTTTTAAAAATATTTTTTATTTTTTTATTTACCGGATAATACTACGCCCAGACAATTGACTTTTTTTGCTGCACTTGTTCACAAATTAAGAATAAATTAATTTAAAAAATTTAAAATTTTAATTTTTTATTTTTTGGATATATTTGGAATTTCTTAATTTTTTACAATAAGAAAAAATATATTTTTAGTTTAAAAATAAAAAAATTTACAGATCTATTTTTTATTAGATATTGTTGGACTTTATTTTATTTTTATTATTTAACTAAAAAACATTTAATAATATAATTTAAAAATTCAAAAAAAAAATTTATTTTTTTTAAATTTTTAATTTTTTTAAAATATTTTTATTTTTTTATTCACCGGATAATTCTACACCCAAACAGTTGACTTTTTTTGCTGCACTTGTTCACAAATTAAGAATAAATTAACATAAAAATTTAAAATTTTAATTTTTTAAGTTTTTTGGATATTTTAGGAATTTTTTAATTTTTTATAATTACAAAAATATATTTTTAGTTTAAAAATAAAAAAAATAAATTTACAAATCTATAGATATTGTTGGACTTTATTTTATTTTTATTATTTAAATAAAAAACATTTAATATTATAATTTAAAAATTCCAAAATAGTTTTTTTAATTTTTAATTTTTTTAAAAATATTTTATATTTTTTATTCGCCGGATAAGACAGTTGTCTTTTTTTTGTTGCACGTGTTTAGAAATTAAGAATAAATTAATTTAAAAAATTTAGAATTTTAATATTTTTATTTTTTGTTTATTTTTGGAATTTTTAAATTTTTTACAATTAGAAAAAAAATTTATTTTAAAAATTAAAAAAATAATAAATTTATAGATCTGTTGTTTACTAGATATTGCTGGACGTTATTTTATTTTTATTATTTAAATAAAAAACATTTAATAATATAATTTAAAAATCCAAAAATAAAAAATTTTATTTTTTAAAAATTTTTAATTTTTTTAAAATATTTTTTATTTTTTTATTCACCGGATAATACTACACCCAGACAGTTGACTTTTTTTGCTGCACTTGTTCACAAATTAAGAATAAATTAATTTAAAAAATTTAAAATTTTAATTTTTTATTTTTTGGATATATTTGGAATTTCTTAATTTTTTACAATTAGAAAAAATATATTTTTAGTTTAAAAATAAAAAAAATTTACAGATCTATTGTTTATTAGATATTATTGGACTTTATTTTATTTTTATTATTTAACTAAAAAAATTTAATAATATAATTTAAAAATTCAAAAATAAAAAATTTTTAATTTTTTTAAAATATTTTTATTTTTTTATTCACCGAATAAAGCTACACCCAGATAGTTGACTTTTTTTGCTGCACTTGTTCTCAAATTAAGAATAAATTAACATAACAAATTTAAAATTTTAATTTTTTATATTTTTTGGATATTTTAGGAATTTTTTAATTTTTTATAATTAGAAAAATATATTTTTAGTTCAACAATAAAAAAAATTTACAAATTTATTGTTTATTAGATATTGTTGGACTTTATTTTATTTTTATTATTTAAATAAAAAACTTTTAATAATATAATTTAAAATTTCCAAAATAATTTTTTTTAATTTTTAATTTTTTTAAAAATATTTTTAATTTTTTTATTCACCGGATAAGACAGTTGACTCTTTTTGCTGCACTTGTTTAGAAATTAAGAATAAGTTAATTTTAAAAATTTAGAATTTTAATTTTTTTATTTTTTGGTTATTTTTGGAATTTTTAAATTTTTTAAAATTAGAAAAAATATTTTTTATTTTAAAAATTAGAAAAATAATAAATTTATAGATCTGTTGTTTACTAGATATTGTTGGACTTTATTTTATTTTTATTATTTAAATAAAAAACATTTAATAATATGATTTAAAAATCCAAAAATAAAAAATTTTATTTTTTAAAAGTTTTTAATATTTTTAAAAATAATTTTTATTTTTTTATTTACCGGATAATACTACGCCCAGACAATTGACTTTTTTTGCTGCACTTGTTCACAAATTAAGAATAAATTAATTTAAAAAATTTAAAATTTTAATTTTTTATTTTTTGGATATATTTGGAATTTCTTAATTTTTTACAATTAGAAAAAAAATTATTTTTAGTTTAAAAATAAAAAAATTTACAGATCTATTGTTTATTAGATATTGTTGGACTTTATTTTATTTTTATTATTTAACTAAAAAACATTTAATAATATAATTTAAAAATTCAAAAATAAAAAATTTTATTTTTTTATTCACCGGATAATGCTACACCCAGTCAGTTGACTTTTTTTGCTGCAGTTGTTCACAAATTAAGAATAAATTAACATAAAAAATTTAAAATTTTAATTTTTTATATTTTTTGGATATTTTAGGAATTTTTTAATTTTTTATAATTATAAAAATATATTTTTAGTTTAAAAATAAAAAAATAAATTTACAAATCTATTATTTATTAGATATTGTTGGACTTTATTTTATTTTTATTATTTAAATAAAAAACATTTAAAAATATAATTTAAAATTTCCAAAATAATTTTTTTTAATTTTTAATTTTTTAAAAATATTTTTTATTTTTTTATTCACCGGATAAGACAATTGACTTTTTTTCGCTGCACTTGTTTAGAAATTAAGAATAAATTAATTTAAAAAATTTTGAATTTTAATATTTTTATTTTTTGGTTATTTTTGGAATTTTTACATTTTTTACAATTAGAAAAAATATTTTTTATTTTAAAAATTAAAAAAATAATAAATTTATAGATCTGTTGTTTACTAGATATTGTTGGACTTTATTTTATTTTTATTATTTAAATAAAAAATATTTAATAATATAATTTAAAAATACAAAAATACAAAATTTTATTTTTTAAAATTTTTTAATTTTTCTAAAAGTATTTTTTATTTTTTATTCACCGGATAATACTACACCCAGTGATACGCGAAAATTAAGAATTCACGTATAACCGGCAAGTATACCGGGTCGCATCAAGTAATAAAACTCACTAAGAGTGAGGTCGATCCCACGGAGATTGGTAGATTAAGCAACTTTAGTTAAATGGTATTTTTAGTCAAGAAAACATGGTTTTGATTTCATGAGATTTAATTCTTGAATGTAATTGCAAACAGTTAAATGACAAGGAATTTAAAGAACTAGAATAAAGGAAGAAAATGAAAGTAAATAGCTGAAAAATTAAAGTGCAAGAAACTTAAATGACATTGAAAATAAATTGCAAGAAATTAAAGAGTGCAGAATTTTAGAGAGCAGAAAAGTAAATGGCAAGGAATAGGAAACAGAGTGTAAATGACGGAATGATAAATTGCATGAAAATAGAAGGGAATTGGGTAGTGGGTATTCAAAATAACTAAAGAACAAAAGAGATGAGAATCAATGTTAGAGAGATCATTAGGGATCAGAGATGTAAATTATCATGAGTTGACTTGGTTCAACTCCTTCTCAATCATGGGTATAGATCCATGGTGGATTGTGAATAATTGGATCCCAATCTCTTGGCAATCCAATTTCTCTCAACACAATCAATTGCCACTCTCGTGATCTAATTGGTCATGAGAAGAGGTGAAGTTCAATTTCTAATCCAAAGCCACACAACTTCTAGGATCTCAACCAAGGGAGGTTACATCTCACATACCAACCCAAAGTGTATTAATCAAGGAAATTATGAGAGGATAACTCTAAACTGAATTCTATGGATTCTTCCTCAAGTTCACCATACAATTCATGTAGATTCAATCCTTCTCTCGAATGTAATTGAATCTGTGAAGAACAAGAGTTTCCTCTTGTATGAACCACTTGAATTGAGAAAGGGAAGAATTGTTGTCAACCCATTCAAATAAACAGAGCTCCTCCCCCTAATGAAGGTGGGGTTTAGTGAATCATAGCTCTAAATTCAACAACAATTGCAAAAACAAACATTAAAATTCAATGGAGAGAGAATGAAGAATGAAGAAGAAGAAGTTCTTAAAACTGAAATTTGAAAGTTGCAAGAGAGACAAAATAGCTTTCGGGTATCCTCCCGAAAGTGAAGAATAATCACAATGTCAAAGTAAAAGTAAAAGTCTCTAAAAAAAGTGGAAGAAGAATCCCCAAGTACAAAATTTAACTCTATTTATACTACTCCCAAGACTCATTTGGAGGTCCTCAATTGGATTGGCAATGTGGGCTTTTCCATGGTTAAGTTCCTGGTCCAATTAAGGAAGATTTCCCCTTTGAAAGTGGTGAAGAGGACAAGAGCAATCCCTCATCAATTCTGGCCCATCTGGGTGTTGTTGCCAAAAACGCCAGCTTTATGCACGTTGGCAACGTGAATGGAATTTCCTGGGCTTGGGCGTTCTCAGCCCAAATTGTTGCTAAGTGTTTTGGCCTTCTCTGAATTCAGTTTTTATGCCTAAAGTTGCCTCTTGTTTGAGCTTCAATTTCATGCTTCACTATAAACTATTATACATGGTTGGAAAGCTCTGAATGTCAGCTTTCCAATGCAACTTGAAGCACCTCAATTGGATCTCTATAGCTCAAGTTATGCTCCTTTGAAGAGGGGAAGGTCAGGCTGCCTGGGCTGGGCGTTTTTGGTGAACACGCCCACGATAACGCCCAGTGTTTCTGAGGCTCTAAATGTAGCTGGCTCTTGAATCTTCAAATGAATTCCAATCCCATGCTATGATATATGGATGGAAATCTCTTGATGTCTATTTCCCAATGCAATTGGAAGCATCTCATTTGGAGTTCTCTAGCTCAAGATATAAGTCATTGAAGAGAGGGAGGTCAGGCTGCCTGGGCTGGGCGTTGTTGCCCAAGTTACTGGCAACAACGCCAGTGACAACGCCCACTGGAAGCTCCTGGGCGTTGGCAACGTGCTCTGGACGTTGGCAACGTGCTGGATGCTGCTCTTTTCTTCATTTTGGGCGTTGTTGCCCAAGTTATTGGCAACAACGCCAGTGACAACGCTCAAGGTTTCTGGGGCTCTAAATGAAGCTGGCTTTTGAACCTTCAAATGAACTCCAATACCTCATTATGATATATGGTTGGAAAGCTCTTGATGTCTACTTTCCAATGCCACTGAGTTCACCTCATTTGGAGTTTTCTAGCTCAAGATACAGGCTCTTGAAGAGAGCAACATCAAGTTGCCTGGGCGTTGTTGCCCACGTTACTAGCAAACATGCCAGCAACAACGCCAGGCTCCCTCTTCTTCTTGGCTTGGGCGTTGTTGCCCACGTTGTTGGCAAACACGCCAGCAACAACGTGCCAACATCTCTTTTCTTCTTGGCTTGGGCGTTGTTGCCCACGTTGTTGGCAAACACGCCAGCAACAACGTGTCAACATCTCTCCTGGTAGCTTCCTGGCGTTGCCAACTTGGTGTTGGCGTTGGTAACGTGCAATGCGTCTCCCCTGGTGGCTTCCTGGCGTTGCCAACTTGGTGTTGGCGTTGGCAACGTGCTAATCTTCCCCTGGTGGCTTCCTGGCGTTGCCAACTTGGTCCTCAAGTTGGCAACTTGCAATGCTCCATTTCCTTGCTCTTGGGGCTTAAGTTTCCCTCTGATTTGAGCTTCCATTCCTTACCACATTATGGACTATTGTATATCGTTGGAAAGCTCTTGATGTCAGCTTCACAACACAATTGAAATCATGCCAATTCGATCCTTGTGGTTCGAGTTATTCATCCTTGAAAGGGGGAAGGTCAGGTTGCAAATCCTGCTGAACATGCACTAGCACGTTGCCAACTTGGTTTCCAAGTTGCCAACGTGCTAATCCTCCTGGCAGCACCAATTTGGGCGTTGCCAACTTGATCCTCAAGTTGGCAACGTGCATCTCCTTCTTGCTTCAAGATTTCCGTGCATCATTGTCTTCTTGCTTCATCACCTATCATAAACCAAAGAGCTTTTCTCAAAGTTTTGCCATCTCATGCATTAAATTTCAAGGAAATCATTCACCTCAATTTGCATATAAACTTCTTGAATCATTTGCATGGATTATGTCAAATTTCACTAAATTCTTGGTTTATGAATGCATGGAGGAAAAGTTCACAAATTTGTCTATTTATTTCAAAGAAAATGAATAAAGCTAAGCTAAAACTAACTAAACTAACTAAGTAAAATGGTAAATATGCGAATGCATCACCCAGACAGTTGACTTTTGTTGCTGCACTTATTCACAAATTAAGAATAAATTAATTTAAAAAAATTAAAATTTTAATTTTTTATTTTTTTGGATATATTTGGAATTTCTTAATTTTTTACAATAAGAAAAACTATATTTTTAGTTTAAAAATAAAAAAATTTACAGATCTATTGTTTATTAGATATTGTTGGACTTTATTTTATTTTTATTATTTAACTAAAAAACATTTAATAATATAATTTAAAAATTCAAAAATAGAAAATTTTATTTTTTAATTTTTAATTTTTTTAAAAATATTTTTATTTTTTTATTCACCGGATAATGCTACACCCAGACAGTTGACTTTTTTTGCTGCAGTTGTTCTCAAATTAAGAATAAATTAACATAAAAAATTTAAAATTTTAATTTTTTATATTTTTTGGATATTTTAGGAATTTTTAATTTTTTATAATTAGAAAAATATATTTTTAGTTTAAAAATAAAAAAATAAATTTACAAATCTATTGTTTATTAGATATTGTTGGACTTTATTTTATTTTTATTATTTAAATAAAAAACATTTAGTAATATAATTTAAAAATTCCAAAATAATTTTTTTTAATTTTTAATTTTTTTAAAAATATTTTTATTTTTTTATTCACCGGATAATGCTACACCCAGACAGTTGACTTTTTTTGCTGCAGTTGTTCTCAAATTAAGAATAAATTAACATAAAAAATTTAAAATTTTAATTTTTTATATTTTTTGGATATTTTAGGAATTTTTAATTTTTTATAATTAGAAAAATATATTTTTAGTTTAAAAATAAAAAAATAAATTTACAAATCTATTGTTTATTAGATATTGTTGGACTTTATTTTATTTTTATTATTTAAATAAAAAACATTTAGTAATATAATTTAAAAATTCCAAAATAATTTTTTTTAATTTTTAATTTTTTAAAAATATTTTTTATTTTTTTATTCACAGGATAAGACAGTTGACTTTTTTTTTGCTGCACTTGTTTAGAAATTAAGAATAAATTAATTTAAAAAATTTTGAATGTTAATATTTTTATTTTTTGGTTATTTTTGGAATTTTTAAATTTTTTACAATTAGAAAAAATATTTTTTATTCTAAAAATTAAAAAAATAATAAATTTATAGATCTGTTGTTTACTAGATATTGCTGGACGTTATATTATTTTAATTATTTAAATAAAAAACATTTAATAATATAATTTAAAAATCCAAAAATAAAAAATTTTATTTTTTAAAAATTTTTAATTTTTCTAAAAATATTTTTTATTTTTTTATTCACCGGATAATACTACACCCAGACAGTTGACTTTTTTTGCTGCACTTGTTCACAAATTAAGAATAAAATAATTTAAAAAAAATTAAAATTTTTATTTTTATTTTTTTGGATATATTTGGAATTTCTTAATTTTTTACAATAAGAAAAAATATATTTTTAGTTTAAAAATAAAAAAAAATTTACAGATCTATTGTTTATTAGATATTGTTGGACTTTATTTTATTTTTATTCTTTAACTACAAAACATTTAATAATATAATTTAAAAATTCAAAAATAGAAAATTTCATTTTTTTTAATTTTTAATTTTTTTAAAAATATTTTTATTTTTTTATTCACCGGATAATGCTACACCCAGACAGTTGACTTTTTTTGCTGCAGTTGTTCTCAAATTAAGAATAAATTAACATAAAAAATTTAAAATTTTAATTTCTTATATTTTTTGGATATTTTAGGAATTTTTAATTTTTTATAATTAGAAAAATATATTTTTAGTTTAAAAATAAAAAAATAAATTTACAAATCTATTGTTTATTAGATATTGTTGGACTTTATTTTATTTTTATTATTTAAATAAAAACATTTAATAATATAATTTAAAAATTCAAAATAAATTTTTTTTTAATTTTTAATTTTTTAAAAATATTTTTATTTTTTTATTCACCAGATAAGACAGTTGACTTTTTTTTGCTGCACTTGTTTAGAAATTAAGAATAAATTAATTTAAAAAATTTAGAATTGTAATATTTTTATTTTTTGGTTATTTTTCGAATTTTTAAATTTTTTACAATTAGAAAAAGTATTTTTTATTTTAAAAATTAAAAAAATAATAAATTTATAGATCTGTTGTTTACTAGATATTGATGGACGTTATTTTATTTTTATTATTTAAATAAAAACATTTAATAATATAATTTAAAAATCCAAAAATAAAAAATTTTATTTTTTAAAAATTTTTAATTTTTTTAAAAATATTTTTTATTTTTTTATTCACCGGATAATACTACACCCAGACAGTTGACTTTTTTTGCTGCACTTGTTCACAAATTAAGAATGAATTAATTTAAAAAAAATTAAAATTTTTATTTTTATTTTTTTGGATATATTTGGAATTTCTTAATTTTTTACAATAAGAAAAAATATATTTTTAGTTTAAAAATAAAAAAAATTTACAGATCTATTGTTTATTAGATATTGTTGGACTTTATTTTTTTTTATTATTTAACTACAAAACATTTAATAATATAATTTCAAAATTCAAAAATAGAAAATTTCATTTTTTTTAATTTTTAATTTTTTTAAAAATATTTTTATTTTTTTATTCACCGGATAATGCTACACCCAGACAGTTGACTTTTTTTGCTGCAGTTGTTCTCAAATTAAGAATAAATTAACATAAAAAATTTAAAATTTTAATTTCTTATATTTTTTGGATATTTTAGGAATTTTTTAATTTTTTATAATTAGAAAAATATATTTTTAGTTTAAAAATAAAAAAATAAATTTACAAATCTATTGTTTATTAGATATTGTTGGACTTTAATTTATTTTTATTATTTAAATAAAAACATTTAATAATATAATTTAAAAATTCAAAAATAATTTTTTTTAATTTTTAATTTTTTTAAAAATATTTTTTATTTTTTATTCACCAGATAAGACAGTTGACTTTTTTTTTGCTGCACTTGTTTAGAAATTAAGAATAAATTAATTTAAAAAATTTAGAATTGTAATATTTTTATTTTTTGGTTATTTTTCGAATTTTTAAATTTTTTACAATTAGAAAAATATTTTTTATTTTAAAATTAAAAAAATAATAAATTTATAGATATGTTGTTTACTAGATATTGATGGACGTTATTTTATTTTTATTATTTAAATAAAAACATTTAATAATATAATTTAAAAATCCAAAAATAAAAAATTTTATTTTTTAAAAATTTTTAATTTTTTAAAAATATTTTTTATTTTTTTATTCACCGGATAATACTACACCCAGACAGTTGACTTTTTTTGCTGCACTTGTTCACAAATTAAGAATGAATTAATTTAAAAAATTAAAATTTTAATTTTTTATTTTTTTGGATATATTTGGAATTTTTAATTTTTTACAATAAGAAAAAATATATTTTAGTTTAAAAATAAAAAAAATTTACAGATCTATTGTTTATTAGATATTGTTGGACTTTATTTTATTTTTATTATTTAACTAAAAAACATTTAATAATATAATTTAAAAATACAAAATAAAAATTTTATTATTTTTAATTTTTAATTTTTTTAAAAATATTTTTTTTATTCATCGGATAATGCTACACCCAGACAGTTGACTTTTTTTGCTGCACTTGTTCTCAAATTAAGAATAAATTAACATAAAAAATTTAAAATTTTAATTTTTTATATTTTTGGATCTTTTAGGAATTTTTTAATTTTTTATAATTAGAAAAATATATTTTTAGTTTAAAAATAAAAAAAATAAATTTACAAATCTATTGTTTATTAGATATTGTTGGACTTTATTTTATTTTTATTATTTAAATAAAAACATTTAATAATATAATTTAAAATTCCAAAATAATTTTTTTTTAATTTTTAATTTTTTAAAAATATTTTTATTTTTTATTCACCAGATAAGACAGTTGACTTTTTTTGCTGCACTTGTTTAGAAATTAAGAATAAATTAATTTAAAAAATTTGAATTTTAATATTTTTATTTTTTGGTTATTTTTGGAATTTTTAAATTTTTTACAATTAGAAAAAATATTTTTTATTTTAAAAATTAAAAAATAATAAATTTATAGATTGTTGTTTACTAGATATTGTTGTACGTTATTTTATTTTTATTATTTAAATAAAAAACATTTAATAATATAATTTAAAAATATAAAAATAAAAAATTTATTTTTTAAAAATTTTAATTTTTTAAAATATTTCTTATTTTTTTATTCATCGGATAATACTACACCCAGACAGTTGACTTTTTTTGCTGCACTTGTTCACAAATTAAGAATAAATTAATTTAAAAAATTTAAAATTTTAATTTTTTATTTTTTGGATATATTTGGAATTTCTTAATTTTTTACAATAAGAAAAATATATTTTTAGTATAAAAATAAAAAAATTTACAGATCTATTGTTTATTAGTATTGTTGGACTTTATTTTATTTTTATTATTTAACTAAAAAACATTTAATAATATAATTTAAAAATTCAAAAATAGAAAATTTTACTTTTTTTAATTTTTAATTTTTTTTAAAAATATTTTTATTTTTTTATTCACCGGATAATGCTACACCCATACAGTTGACTTTTTTGCTGCACTTGTTCTTAAATTAAGAATAAATTAACATAAAAAATTTAAAATTTTAATTTTTTACATTTTTTGGATATTTTAGGAATTTTTAATTTTTTATAATTAGAAAAATATATTTTTAGTTTAAAAATAAAAAAATAAATTTACAATCTATTGTTTATTAATATTGTTGGACTTTATTTTATTTTTATTATTTAAATAAAAAACATTTAATAATATAATTTAAAAATTCCAAAATAATTTTTTTTAATTTTTAATTTTTTAAAAATATTTTTTATTTTTTTATTCACCGGATAAGACAGTTGACTTTTTTGCTGCACTTGTTTAGAAATTAAGAATAAATTAATTTAAAAAATTTGAATTTAATATTTTTATTTTTTGGTTATTTTGGAATTTTTAAATTTTTTACAATTAGAAAAAATATTTTTTATTTTAAAAATAAAAAAAATAATAAATTTATAGATCTGTTGTTTACTAGATATTGTTGGACGTTATTTTATTTTTATTATTTAAATAAAAAACATTTAATAATATAATTTAAAAATTCAAAAATAGAAAATTTTATTATTTTTAATTTTTAATTTTTTTAAAAATATTTTTTTTTATTCATCGGATAATGCTACACCCAGACAGTTGACTTTTTTTGCTGCACTTGTTCTCAAATTAAGAATAAATTAACATAAAAAATTTAAAATTTTAATTTTTTATATTTTTGGATATTTTAGGAATTTTTAATTTTTTATAATTAGAAAAATATATTTTTAGTTTAAAAATAAAAAAATAAATTTACAAATCTATTGTTTATTAGATATTGTTGGACTTTATTTTATTTTTATTATTTAAATAAAAACATTTAATAATATAATTTAAAAATTCCAAAATAATTTTTTTTTAATTTTTAATTTTTTAAAATATTTTTATTTTTTATTCACCAGATAAGACAGTTGACTTTTTTTGCTGCACTTGTTTAGAAATTAAGAATAAATTAATTTAAAAAATTTGAATTTTAATATTTTTATTTTTTGGTTATTTTTGGAATTTTTAAATTTTTACAATTAGAAAAAATATTTTTATTTTAAAAATTAAAAAATAATAAATTTATAGATTGTTGTTTACTAGATATTGTTGACGTTATTTTATTTTTATTATTTAAATAAAAAACATTTAATAATATAATTTAAAAATAAAAATAAAAAATTTATTTTTTAAAAATTTTAATTTTTTAAAAATATTTCTTATTTTTTTATTCATCGGATAATACTACACCCAGACAGTTGACTTTTTTTGCTGCACTTGTTCACAAATTAAGAATAAATTAATTTAAAAAATTTAAAATTTTAATTTTTTATTTTTTGGATATATTTGGAATTTCTTAATTTTTTACAATAAGAAAAATATATTTTAGTTAAAAATAAAAAAATTTACAATCTATTGTTTATTAGTATTGTTGGACTTTATTTTATTTTTATTATTTAACTAAAAAACATTTAATAATATAATTTAAAAATTCAAAAATAAAAATTTTATTTTTTTAATTTTTAATTTTTTTTAAAAATATTTTTATTTTTTTATTCACCGGATAATGCTACACCATACAGTTGACTTTTTTGCTGCACTTGTTCTAAATTAAGAATAAATTAACATAAAAAATTTAAATTTTAATTTTTTATTTTTTGGATATTTTGGAATTTTTAATTTTTTATAATTAGAAAAAATATTTTTATTTAAAAATAAAAAAATAAATTTACAATCTATTGTTTATTAGATATTGTGGACTTTATTTTATTTTTATTATTTAAATAAAAAACATTTAATAATATAATTTAAAAATCCAAAATAAAATTTTTTTTAAATTTTTAATTTTTTAAAATATTTTTTATTTTTTTATTCACCGGATAATACAAGACAGTTGACTTTTTTTGCTGCACTTGTTACAATTAAGAATAAATTAATTTAAAAAATTTAAATTTTATTTTTATTTTTTGGTTATTTTGGAATTTTTAATTTTTTACAATAGAAAAAATATTTTTAGTTTAAAAATAAAAAATTTACAGATCTATTGTTTATTAGATATTGTTGGACTTTATTTTATTTTTATTATTTAATAAAAAACATTTAATAATATAATTTAAAAATTCAAAAATAAAAAATTTTATTTTTTAAATTTTTAATTTTTTAAAAATATTTTTATTTTTTTATTCACCGATAATGCTACACCTAGACAATTGACTTTTTTTGCTGCACTTGTTCAAATTAAGAATAAATTAATTTAAAAAATTTAAAATTTTAATTTTTTATTTTTGGATATATTTGGAATTTCTTAATTTTTTACAATAAGAAAAAATATATTTTTAGTTTAAAAATAAAAAAATTTACAGATTTATTGTTTATTAGATATTGTTGGATTTTATTTTATTTTTATTATTTAACTAAAAAACATTTAATAATATAATTTAAAAATTCAAAAATAAAAATTTTTTTTTAATTTTTAATTTTTTTAAAAAAATTTTTTATTTTTTTATTCACCGGATAATGCTACACCCAGACAGTTGACTTTTTTTGCTGCACTTGTTCACAAATTAAGAATAAATAACATAAAAAATTTAAAATTTTAATTTTTTATATTTTTTGGATATTTTAGGAATTTTTTAATTTTTTATAATTAGAAAAATATACTTTTAGTTTAAAAATAAAAAAATAAATTTACAAATCTATTGTTTATTAGATATTATTAGACTTTATTTTATTTTTATTATTTAAATAAAAACATTTAATAATATAATTTAAAATTCCAAAATAAAAATTTTATTTTTTAATTTTTAATTTTTTTAAAATATTTTTAATTTTTTTATTCACCGGATAAGACAATTGACTTTTTTTTGCTGCACTTGTTTAGAAATTAAGAATAAATTAATTTAAAAAATTTAGAATTTTAATATTTTTATTTTTTGGTTATTTTTGGAATTTTTAAATTTTTTACAATTAGAAAAAATATTTTTTTAAAAAATTAAAAAAATAATAAATTTATAGATCTGTTGTTTACTAGATATTGCTGGACGTTATTTTATTTTTATTATTTAAATAAAAAACATTTAACAATATAATTTAAAAATCCAAAAATAAAAAATTTTTTTTTAAAAATTTTTAATTTTTTAACAATATTTTTTATTTTTTTATTCACCGGATAATACTACACCCAGACAGTTGACTTTTTTGCTGCACTTGTTCACAATTAAGAATAAATTAATTTAAAAAATTTAAAATTTTAATTTTTTATTTTTTTGGATATATTTGGAATTTCTAATTTTTTACAATAAGAAAAAATATATTTTTAGTTTAAAAATAAAAAAATTTACATATCTATTGTTTATTAGATATTGTTGGACTTTATTTTATTTTTATTATTTAACTAAAAAACATTTAATAATATAATTTAAAAATTCAAAAATAAAAAATTTTATTTTTTTAATTTTTAATTTTTTTAAAAATATTTTTATTTTTTTATTCACCGAATAATGCTACACCCAGACAGTTGACTTTTTTGCTGCACTTGTTCACAAATTAAGAATAAATTAACATAAAAAATTTAAAATTTTAATTTTTTATATTTTTTGGATATTTAGGAATTTTTAATTTTTATAATTAGAAAAATATACTTTTAGTTTAAAAATAAAAAAATAAATTTACAAATCTATTGTTTATTAGATATTATTAGACTTTATTTTATTTTTATTATTTAAATAAAAAAACATTTAATAATATAATTTAAAATTTCCAAAATAAAAAATTTTATTTTTTTAAATTTTTAATTTTTTTAAAAATATTTTTAATTTTTTTATTCGCCGGATAAGATAATTGACTTTTTTTGCTGCACTTGTTTAGAAATTAAGAATAAATTAATTTAAAAAATTTAGAATTTTAAAATTTTTATTTTTTGGTTATTTTTGGAATTTTTAAATTTTTTTACAATTAGAAAAAATATTTTTTATTTTAAAAATCAAAAAAAAATAATAAATTTATAGATCTGTTGTTTACTAGATATTGCTAAAAATATTTTTTATTTTAAATGCTAAAAAAATAATAAATTTATAGATCTGTTGTTTACTAAAAATTTTATTTTTAGTTTAAAAATAAAAAAATTTACAGATCTATTGTTTATTAGATATAGTTGGACTTTATTTTATTTTTATTATTTAACTAAAAACATTTAATAATATAATTTAAAAATTCAAAAATAAAAAATTTTATTTTTTTTAAATTTTTAATTTTTTTAAAAATATTTTTATTTTTTTATTCACCGGATAATGCTACACCCAGACAGTTGACTTTTTTTGCTGCACTTGTTCACAAATTAAGAATAAATTAACATACAAAATTTAAAATTTTAATTTTTTATATTTTTTGGATATTTTAGGAATTTTTTATTTTTTATAATTAGAAAAATATACTTTTAGTTTAAAAATAAAAAAAATTACAAATCTATTGTTTATTAGATATTATTAGACTTTATTTTATTTTTATTATTTAAATAAAAAACATTTAATAATATAATTTAAAATTTCCAAAATAAAAAATTTTATTTTTTTAAATTTTTAATTTTTTTAAAAATATTTTTAATTTTTTTATTCACCGGATAAGACAATTGACTTTTTTTTGCTGCACTTGTTTTTCTATGCTTTTTCTTTGTTTTTTTTTATAGGTTTTATGCACTTTCTTGAGTTACAAGTAAGCCATTTGGGTAGAAATTCATGTTTCCTTAGATTCAATCAACCATGGATGAATTGATGCATTTTCATGAGTTTTTGTGCCATAATTGTTTATATATCAAGAAGAAGAATAACTCTCATGATTAGAGCATAGCTTTGATGTTTTTGATTGGTTGATGATAGGTGAAACAAAGCTTGGAAGGAGGTTGCAAGAAGATGAAGAATGCCCTGGAGAAGAACCAACGTTTGAGCCAACGTTTGACCTCAAACGTTGAGGCAAACGTTGGCTGAAGAAGAAGCTCTTGGAAGGTAACGTTTGCGCCAACGTTTGACCTCAAACGTTGAGGCAAACGTTGGCGCCTAAAAGAAGAAAGATTGAGCTTCTGGGCAACGACGTTTGAGCCAACGTTTGACATCAAACTTGAGGTCAAACGTTGGCGCCTCACAGCCTGAAGGGGTATACTTCTAACAAGAATAACTTGAGCTACAGAGCTCCAAATGAGGTGATTTAAAAAGCAATGGAAAGTAGAAATCGAGAGCTTTCCAAGCATATATGGTACTGCATGATGGACACTAAAATTGAGGGAGAAAACTGCCCCGAAATGTGCATAAACGAACATGGTGGTAACCTGCAGTGAGGCCAACTGACCTCTGCACCTTCGACGGAGTATAACCTGAGCTGTGGAGCTCCAAATGATGCGCTTCCAAAGGCATTGGAAAGTAGACATTCAGGGCTTTCCAAAAATATATAATAGTATGGGGTGGACAATGCGTTTGAGCCTCCAGAACTGGCGTTTTCGACCACGTTTGAGGCAAACTTCACCTCAAACGTTGGGCACCAAAGCCAGCGACCTTGTCCTCTTCAAAGGAGCATAACTTGAGTTGTAGATGTCCAATTTAGAGGATTCCAATTGTGTTAGAAAGCTGACATTCAGAGCTTTCCAACCATATATAATAGTCTATAGTGGGCATAAAATTGGCAACGTTGACAAGAGGACAAAGTAGCACCCCAATGCTTGATATGCAACAAGAGGGATCCACGTTTGGCTCAAAGTTTGACCTCAAACTTTGACTCAAGCTTTTGTGATTCATGGCCCGGTTCACAATGGGTTTCTCTCCAACTGCAAGAGCAATCAACAGAGGCCTTTTTCAACCCAATTCCATCAAGAGCAAGGGCCCAATTGACACCACTCAAAGGCACAAGAGATAGTTAGAATAGAAATTTCATTTTAGTTGTAATTTGTTTTGAATTTCATTTTCATTTTGTAAAAATGCCTATAAATAGGCATCTGTTTCATTTTATTGGGGGAGGGGGGTTGGCTCGGTTAGAGCATTAGGAGGAGGATAAAGAGCTTTCTTTAATTCCCCTGCTCCCACTTCCCTTTACATTTACTGCAATTTACTTTTCTTGTCATTTAAGATTTTGCCAATTTACATTCCTTGCCCTTTACGTTTATTGTCATTTACTTTCTGCCATTTATATTTCACTGCAATTTACATTCTGTTGGTCACTCTTCACACAATTCACTCAATGTTAGCTTGACTAAACTAATCATCCACTAAAATTGCTTGATCCTTCAATCCCTGTGGGATCGACCTCACTCTAAGTGAGTTATTACTACTTGATGCGACCCGGTACACTTGCCGGTGAGTTTTGTGTCGAATCGTTTTTCTCTCATCAAGTTTTTGGCGCCGTTGTCGGGGATTGATTAGATCAACAATGATTAAGTGGGTGAGAAGTCTAGATCAAGCATTTTCTTTGTTTTTGTTCTCTGTTCTAAGTTGAAATCAAGGTGTTTGAGTTATTGCCTCACTAAGAAATTCTATCTCTGTGACATGAATTTCAAATTTCATTAATGTTTACAAAATACAAATGGAGTTCAACTCATCTTATGGTCAAACAAAATTTTATGGGATATCACCCACCATCACCGATCTTTAATGGTGTTTGGGAATATCACCAAGAAAATACAAATTCTAAGCACTCCAATCCATGGAGATTTGCTTCAGAAACACAAGATGAGCAAGAGAACCATATGGATATTTCCTTCCACCACAAAATGATGCAAGTCATGATTCTGATGGTGGCTGGGAAGGGAATTCTAATGCTCTATATGATATTCATCCAAAGATATCATCACTTGACCATGCTTCAACAGAAAGCCCCTTTCAAAAATCACCACCCACACAAACTTCCATGAACCACTCAAGGTTCTCAAAGCTTGAGTCCATGCTCGCAAAGATATGAGGAGAAGACAACGAAAGTTTGGAAAGAACAAGAAAACTCCCTCAAAAACATGGAAGTGCAGCTAGCTCAATTGGTGAGTGCAACGAAGAAGGAGGAAAAACAAGAGGAAGAGGCTACTGAGTCAAGTGAATTTTTAGTGAAGAAGGAAGAGGTGGTGGAAATATTTGAACCTGAAACTGCACTTGAGATGACAAGAGAACCTGAACACTCACAACCTCCTCAAACTCCCCTGGACCAAAAAGTCTCAACAATTGAATCTGAGATTAAAAGATATGAAGAGGAGATGAAGAAATGTTGGAAAGATCAACAAACCTCCTCAATGAAAAAGCTATTAAGTCAAATGTTGAGTGCAAAGGAGGAAGTGGAAGAACAAGAAAGTGAGGAGGACAATCAAGGAAGTACATACTCAAGTGAGGCAGAGAGTTGCATAGAAGAAGGACTCATAGAACCACCAATTCAAAAGACTCTTGATGAAGAGAAGACTCCAACAATCACACAACCACCAAGACTTGAATCCAAAGAAGTGAAGGCAACTAACAAGAGCACCAACCCTGTCCCTGATCCAGCAAGCAAGATCAATCAAGCCATTTGCAAAAGGAAGCTTGCTGAGGAAAGGCCAAGACAAGGGACAGTAGCTGAATCTTCTCCCCCCTTAAGGTCATTCCTCTTAACAAACTAGAAGAAGAGGAAGAAAGTGAATAACAACATGTCAAGCTAATGACACTAAAAGAGCGCTTGTTGGAAGGCAACCCAACCTTGGGTAACATTTTATTTCTTTGTCTAGTTTATTTTCTTTGTCTGTTTAGTTTAAATTTCAATAAATTGACATATAGTTGCATTCTAAGTTTGGTGTTGCTATGCAACAAAAATTTGCTTCCAATCTTTACTGGATACTTGCATCAATTCCAAGAGAAAGTGTCACACTAAGTTTGGTGTGCCACTTATATTTTTATGCAATGTATCATGCACACCAACTTATATTTGCAAAAATAATGTCTCTGTTTCTCTGTGCCCTCATATCTTTAATTCTGCTTGCTTGAAACACATGTGTTACTAACATTTCATTGTGTAAGACATTCATAATCCATCTTAACCCCATAGCCACGGTTCTAATAGTTGCTTGAGGATGAGCAAGCATTTTGAGTTGGTATGGGAAGGAAGAGAATGGGAGGAAAATGACAACAATAGAGAAGATGAACTACAAGGTTGTAAAGTTCCTTTTCCCCTCATTTGTTTCAAGCACTATAAACTGCATGATTGTCTTTACCTTCTCTGTATGCATGTGTGTATGAAAAGGCATAGTTTGATTTCTATATTGCAACATGGTGCTGTGACATTATGACTACCAACTTGAATTTTGTGAGTTCAAAAGCAGTAAAGCATCATGATCATAAACAAACAAGGCATTAAAGAAGAGTTTGGCATGTGCATACAAGTATTGGAAAGCTAGTATGATTAATTGTTGCTTAATTGCATTAGATTTTATTTAATTGAAGTTTTCATCTAGTGCATTTTTGTGAAATCTTTTGAAATCATAAAAACCTTGAAGAAGCAAATACAAAATAAGGCAAGAAAAGAAAAAGGGAAAGAATGAGAAAGCTGAAGGCTCTGAGTACCAATGGCAATTTATTTGCTAAGTGCTTGTGGTGTTTATGTATCAGGCCAAATGCTTGAAAACAAAACACTTAGAAGTCAAGGCTAGGCTCAAGTGCAAAAGCACTCCCTCAAAGCTCAAGGTTCTGAGCATCAATGATTAGAGAGTCAAGAAAAGAAACAAATGAGCTTAATGAAGTCCTCTAATTCAATGCTTGTGGTGCTTATGTATCAAGTGGTAATACTTGAAAACAAAGCATTTAGAAGTCGTAGCTTTGTTATTAACTCATGGGGCAAATCACCCAAAAGGAGAAGCTAAAAAAAAAATCAAAAGCTTGTTTCAAGGAAGAATCAAAAGAAAAAGATTTCATAAATTGAGCTAGATAGAAGCATCAATCATTTACATTTCTTTTGTGATTGAAGCAAGCATAGAAAACTAGTTTACCATGAACATTGAGTTGCTATTCTTCTTACCTTGGATTGTCAATCTTTATTGCATGATTCTTTTCTTGCTTGGGGACAAGCAAGGTTTAAGTTTGGTGTTGTGATGACATGTCATCATGTCATGTTTTTCTATGCTTTTTCTTTGTTTTTTTTTTTATAGGTTTTATGCACTTTCTTGAGTTACAAGTAAGCCATTTGGGTAGAAATTCATGTTTCCTTAGATTCAATCAACCATGGATGAATTGATGCATTTTCATGAGTTTTTGTGCCATAATTGTTTATATATCAAGAAGAAGAATAACTCTCATGATTAGAGCATAGCTTTGATGTTTTTGATTGGTTGATGATAGGTGAAACAAAGCTTGGAAGGAGGTTGCAAGAAGATGAAGAATGCCCTGGAGAAGAACCAACGTTTGAGCCAACGTTTGACCTCAAACGTTGAGGCAAACGTTGGCTGAAGAAGAAGCTCTTGGAAGGTAACGTTTGCGCCAACGTTTGACCTCAAACGTTGAGGCAAACATTGGCGCCTAAAAGAAGAAAGATTGAGCTTCTGGGCAACGACGTTTGAGCCAACGTTTGACATCAAACTTGAGGTCAAACGTTGGCGCCTCACAGCCTGAAGGGGTATACTTCTAACAAGAATAACTTGAGCTACAGAGCTCCAAATGAGGTGATTTAAAAAGCAATGGAAAGTAGAAATCGAGAGCTTTCCAAGCATATATGGTACTGCATGATGGACACTAAAATTGAGGGAGAAAACTGCCCCGAAATGTGCATAAACGAACATGGTGGTAACCTGCAGTGAGGCCAACTGACCTCTGCACCTTCGACGGAGTATAACCTGAGCTGTGGAGCTCCAAATGATGCGCTTCCAAAGGCATTGGAAAGTAGACATTCAGGGCTTTCCAAAAATATATAATAGTATGGGGTGGACAATGCGTTTGAGCCTCCAGAACTGGCGTTTTCGACCACGTTTGAGGCAAACTTCACCTCAAACGTTGGGCACCAAAGCCAGCGACCTTGTCCTCTTCAAAGGAGCATAACTTGAGTTGTAGATGTCCAATTTAGAGGATTCCAATTGGGTTAGAAAGCTGACATTCAGAGATTTCCAACCATATATAATAGTCTATAGTGGGCATAAAATTGGCAACGTTGACAAGAGGACAAAGTAGCACCCCAAGGCTTGATATGCAACAAGAGGGTTCCACGTTTGGCTCAAAGTTTGACCTCAAACTTTGGCTCAAACGTGGATGACAGCATGGGAGTTTAACTGATATGAAAAGTTTGGCTCAAAGTTTGACCTCAAACTTTGACTCAAGCTTTTGTGATTCATGGCCCGGTTCACAATGGGTTTCTCTCCAACTGCAAGAGCAATCAACAGAGGCCTTTTTCAACCCAATTCCATCAAGAGCAAGGGCCCAATTGACACCACTCAAAGGCACAAGAGATAGTTAGAATAGAAATTTTATTTTAGTTGTAATTTGTTTTGAATTTCATTTTCATTTTGTAAAAATGCCTATAAATAGGCATCTGTTTCATTTTATTGGGGGAGGGGGGTTGGCTCGGTTAGAGCATTAGGAGGAGGATAAAGAGCTTTCTTTAATTCCCCTGCTCCCACTTCCCTTTACATTTACTGCAATTTACTTTTCTTGTCATTTAAGATTTTGCCAATTTACATTCCTTGCCCTTTACGTTTATTGTCATTTACTTTCTGCCATTTATATTTCACTGCAATTTACATTCTGTTGGTCACTCTTCACACAATTCACTTAATGTTAGCTTGACTAAACTAATCATCCACTAAAATTGCTTGATCCTTCAATCCCTGTGGGATCGACCTCACTCTAAGTGAGTTATTACTACTTGAATAACTAAAAAACATTTGTTAATAGGCATCTGTTTCATTTTATTTTTATTATTTAACTAAAAAATATTTAATAATATAATTTAAAAATTCAAAATTAAAAAATTTTTGTTTTTTTAAATTTTGTATTTTTTTAAAAATATTTTTATTTTTTTATTCACCAGATATTGCTACACCTAGACAATTGACTTTTTTTGCTGCACTTGTTCATAAATTAAGAATAAATTAATTTAAAAAATTTAAAATTTTAATTTTTTTTTTGGATATATTTGGAATTTCTTAATTTTTTACAATAAGAAAAATATATTTTTAGTTTAAAAATAAAAAAAATTTACAGATCTATTGTTTATTAGATATTGTTGGACTTTATTTTATTTTTATTATTTAACTAAAAAACATTTAATAATATAATTTAAAAATTCAAAAATAAAAATTTTATTTTTTTTAAATTTTTAATTTTTTTAAAAATATTTTTATTTTTTATTCACCGGATAATGCTACACCCAGACAGTTGACATTTTTTGCTGCACTTGTTCACAAATTAAGAATAAATTAACATACAAAATTTAAAATTTTAATTTTTTTATATTTTTTGGATATTTTAGGAATTTTTAATTTTTTATAATTAGAAAAATATACTTTTAGTTTAAAAATAAAAAAAATAAATTTACAAATCTATTGTTTATTAGATATTATTAGAATTTATTTTATTTTTATTATTCAAATAAAAAATATTTAATAATATAATTTAAAATTTCCAAAATAAAAAATTTTATTTTTTTAAATTTTTAATTTTTTTAAAAATATTTTTAATTTTTTATTCACCGGATAAGACAATTGACTTTTTTTTGCTGCACTTGTTTAGAAATTAAGAATAAATTAATTAAAAAAAATTAGAATTTTAATATTTTTATTTTTTGGTTATTTTTGGAATTTTTAAATTTTTTACAATTAGAAAAAATATTTTTTATTTTAAAAATTAAAAAAATAATAAATTTATAGATCTGTTGTTTACTCGATACTGTTGGACTTTATTTTATTTTTATTATTTAAATAAAAAATATTTAATAATATAATTTAAAAATCCAAAAATAAAAAATTTTATTTTTTAAAAATTTTTAATTTTGTTAACAATATTTTTTATTTTTTTATTCACCGGATAATACTACACCCAGACAGTTGACTTTTTTTGCTGCACTTGTTCACAAATTAAGAATAAATTAATTTAAAAAATTTAAAATTTCAATTTTTAATTTCTTTGGATATATTTGGAATTTCTTAATTTTTTATAATAAGAAAAAATATATTTTTAGTTTTAAAATAAAAAAAAATTTACAGATCTATTGTTTATTAGATATTGTTGGACTTTATTTTATTTTTATTATTTAACTAAAAAACATAATTTAAAAATTCAATAATAAAAATTTTATTTTTTTAAATTTTTAATTTTTTTAAAAATATTTTTATTTTTTTATTCACCCGATAATGCTACACCCAGACAGTTGACTTTTTTTGCTGCAGTTGTTCACAAATTAAGAATAAATTAACATACAAAATTTAAAATTTTAATTTTTTATATTTTTTGGATATTTTAGGAATTTTTAATTTTTTATAATTAGAAAAATATACTTTTAGTTTAAAAATAAAAAAAAATAAATTTACAAATCTATTGTTTATTAGATATTATTAGACTTTATTTTATTTTTACTATTTAAATAAAAAACATTTAATAATATAATTTAAAATTTCCAAAATAAAAAATTTATTTTTTCAAATTTTTAATTTTTTTAAAAATATTTTTAATTTTTTTATTCACCGGATAAGACAATTGACTTTTTTTTGCTGCACTTGTTTAGAAATTAAGAATAAATTAATTTAAAAAATTTAGAATTTTAATATTTTTATTTTTTGGTTATTTTTGGAATTTTTAAATTTTTTAGAATTAGAAAAAATATTTTTTATTTTAAAAATTAAAAAAATAATAAATTTATAGATCTGTTGTTTACTCGATACTGTTGGACTTTATTTTATTTTTATTATTTAAATAAAAAATATTTAATAATATAATTTAAAAATCCAAAAATAAAAAATATTATTTTTTAAAAATTTTTAATTTTTTTAAAAGTATTTTTTATTTTTTTATTCACCGGATAATACTACACCCAGACAATTAACTTTTTTTGCTGCACTTGTTCACAAATTAAGAATAAATTAATTTAAAAAATTTAAAATTTTAATTTTTTATTTTTTTGGATATATTTGGAATTTCTTAATTTTTTACAATAAGAAAAAATATATTTTTAGTTTAAAAATAAAAAAAAATTTACAGATCTATTGTTTATTAGATATTGTTGGACTTTATTTTATTTTTATTATTCAACTAAAAAATATTTAATAATATAATTTAAAAATTCAAAAATAAAAAATTTTATTTTTTTTAATTTTTAATTTTTTTAAAAATATTTTTATTTTTTTATTCACCGGATAATGCTACACCTAGACAATTGACTTTTTTTGCTGCACTTGTTCATAAATTAAGAATAAATTAATTTAAAAAATTTAAAATTTTAATTTTTTATTTTTTTGGATATATTTGGAATTTCTTAATTTTTTACAATAAGAAAAAATATATTTTTAGTTTAAAAATAAAAAAATTTACAGATCTATTGGTTATTAGATATTGTTGGACTTTATTTTATTTTTATTATTTAACTAAAAAACATTTAATAACATAATTTAAAAATTCAAAAATAAAAATTTTATTTTTTTAAATTTTTAATTTTTTTAAAATATTTTTATTTTTTTATTCACCCGATAATGCTACACCCAGACAGTTGACTTTTTTTGCTGCACTTGTTCACAAATTAAGAATAAATTAACATACAAAATTTAAAATTTTAATTTTTTATATTTTTTGGATATTTTAGGAATTTTTAATTTTTTATAATTAGAAAAATATACTTTTAGTTTAAAAATAAAAAAAATAGATTTACAAATCTATTGTTTATTAGATATTATTAGACTTTATTTTATTTTTACTATTTAAATAAAGAACATTTAATAATATAATTTAAAATTTCCAAAATAAAAAATTTTATTTTTTTAAATTTTTAATTTTTTTAAAAATATTTTTAATTTTTTTATTCACCGGATAAGACAATTGACTTTTTTTTGCTGCACTTGTTTAGAAATTAAGAATAAATTAATTTAAAAAATTTAGAATTTTAATATTTTTGTTTTTTGGTTATTTTTGGAATTTTTAAATTTTTTAGAATTAGAAAAAATATTTTTTATTTTAAAAATTAAAAAAATAATAAATTTATAGATCTGTTGTTTACTCGATACTGTTGGACTTTATTTTATTTTTATTATTTAAATAAAAAATATTTAATAATATAATTTAAAAATCCAAAAATAAAAAATATTATTTTTTAAAAATTTTTAATTTTTTAAAAGTATTTTTTATTTTTTTATTCACCGGATAATACTACACCCAGACAATTAACTTTTTTTGCTGCACTTGTTCACAAATTAAGAATAAATTAATTTAAAAAATTTAAAATTTTAATTTTTTATTTTTTTGGATATATTTGGAATTTCTTAATTTTTTACAATAAGAAAAAATATATTTTTAGTTTAAAAATAAAAAAAATTTACAGATCTATTGTTTATTAGATATTGTTGGACTTTATTTTATTTTTATTATTTAACTAAAAAATATTTAATAATATAATTTAAAAATTCAAAAATAAAAAATTTTATTTTTTTAAATTTTTAATTTTTTTAAAAATATTTTTATTTTTTATTCACCGGATAATGCTACACCTAGACAATTGACTTTTTTTGCTACACTTGTTCATAAATTAAGAATAAATTAATTTAAAAAATTTAAAATTTTAATTTTTTACTTTTTTGGATATATTTGGAATTTCTTAATTTTTTACAATAAGAAAAATATATCTTTAGTTTAAAAATAAAAAAAAATTTACAGATGTATTGTTTATTAGATATTGTTGGACTTTATTTTATTTTTATTATTTAACTAAAAAACATTTAATAATATAATTTAAAAATTAAAAAATAAAAAATTTTATTTTTTTTAAATTTTTAATTTTTTAAAAACTATTTTTATTTTTATATTCACCGGATAATGCTACACCCAGACAGTTGACTTTTTTTGCTGCACTTGTTCACAAATTAAGAATAAATTAACATACAAAATTTAAAATTTTAATTTTTTATATTTTTTGGATATTTTAGGAATTTTTAATCTTTTATAATTAGAAAAATATACTTTAGTTTAAAAATAAAAAAATAAATTTACAAATCTATTGTTTATTAGATATTATTAGACTTTATTTTATTTTTATTATTTAAATAAAAAACATTTAATAATATAATTTAAAATTTCCAAAATAAAAAATTTTATTTTTTTTAAATTTTTTATTTTTTTAAAAATATTTTTAATTTTTTTATTCAGCGGATAAGACAATTGAGTTTTTTTTTTACTGCACTTGTTTAGAAATTAAGAATAAATTAATTTAAAAAATTTAGAATTTTAATATTTTTATTTTTGGTTTTTTTGGAATTTTTAAATTTTTTACAATTAGAAAAAAATATTTTTATTTTAAAAATTAAAAAAATAATAAATTTATAGATCTGTTTTTTACTAGATATTGCTGGACGTTATTTTATTTTTATTATTTAAATAAAAAACATTTAATAATATTATTTAAAAATCCAAAAATAAAAAATTTTATTTTTAAAAATTTTTAATTTTTTTAACGATATTTTTTATTTTTTTATTCACCGGATTATACTACACCCAGACAGTTGACTTTTTTTGCTGCACTTGTTCACAAATTAAGAATAAATTAATTTAAAAAATTTAAAATTTTAATTTTTTATTTTTTGGATATATTTGGAATTTCTTAATTTTTTACAATAAGAAAAAAATATTTTTAGTTTAAAAATAAAAAAAAATTTACAGATCTATTGTTTATTAGATATTGTTGGACTTTATTTTATTTTTATTATTTAACTAAAAAACATTTAATAATATAATTTAAAAATTCAAAAATAAAAAATTTTATTTTTTTTAATTTTTAATTTTTTTAAAAATATTTTTATTTTTTTATTCACGGGATAATGCTACACCCAGACAGTTGACTTTTTTTGCTGCACTTGTTCACAAATTAAGAATAAATTAACATAAAAAAATTAAAATTTTAATTTTTTATATTTTTTGGATATTTTAGGAATTTTTTAATTTTTTATAATTAGAAAAATATATTTTTAGTTTAAAAATAAAAAAATAAATTTACAAATCTATCGTTTATTAGATATTGTTTGACTTTATTTTATTTTTATTATTTAAATAAAAAATATTAAATAATATAATTTAAAAATCCAAAAATAAAAAATTTTATTTTTAAAAATTTTTAATTTTTTTAAATGTATTTTTTATTTTTTTATTCACTGGATAATACTACACCTAGACAATTGACTTTTTTTGCTGCACTTGTTCACAAATTAAGAATAAATTAATTTAAAAAATTTAAAATTTTAGATTTTTATGTTTTTGGATATATTTGGAATTTCTTAATTTTTTACAATAAGAACAAATATATTTTTAGTTTAAAAATAAAAAAAAATTTACAGATCTATTGTTTATTAGATATTGTTGGACTTTATTTTATTTTTATTATTTAACTAAAAAACATTTAATAATATAATTTAAAAATTCAAAAATAAAAAATTTTATTTTTTTTAATTTTTTATTTTTTTAAAAATATTTTTATTTTTTTATTCACCGGATAATGCTACACCTAGACAATTGACTTTTTTTGCTGCACTTGTTCATAAATTAAGAATAAATTAATTTAAAAAATTTAAAATTTTAGTTTTTTATTTTTTTGGATATATTTGGAATTTCTTAATTTTTTACAATAAGAAAAATATATTTTTAGTTTAAAAATAAAAAAATTTACAGATCTATTTTTTATTAGATATTGTTGGACTTTATTTTATTTTTATTATTTAACTAAAAAATATTTAATAATATAATTTAAAAATTCAAAAATAAAAATTTTATTTTTTTTAAATTTTTAATTTTTTTAAAAATATTTTTATTTTTTATTCACCGGATAATGCTACACCCAGACAGTTGACATTTTTTGCTGCACTTGTTCACAAATTAAGAATAAATTAACATACAAAATTTAAAATTTTAATTTTTTATATTTTTTGGATATTTTAGGAATTTTTAATTTTTTATAATTAGAAAAATATACTTTTAGTTTAAAAATAAAAAAAATAAATTTACAAATCTATTGTTTATTAGATATTATTAGAATTTATTTTATTTTTATTATTCAAATAAAAAATATTTAATAATATAATTTAAAATTTCCAAAATAAAAAATTTTATTTTTTTAAATTTTTAATTTTTTTAAAAATATTTTTAATTTTTTATTCACCGGATAAGACAATTGACTTTTTTTTGCTGCACTTGTTTAGAAATTAAGAATAAATTAATTAAAAAAAATTAGAATTTTAATATTTTTATTTTTTGGTTATTTTTGGAATTTTTAAATTTTTTACAATTAGAAAAAATATTTTTTATTTTAAAAATTAAAAAAATAATAAATTTATAGATCTGTTGTTTACTCGATACTGTTGGACTTTATTTTATTTTTATTATTTAAATAAAAAATATTTAATAATATAATTTAAAAATCCAAAAATAAAAAATTTTATTTTTTAAAAATTTTTAATTTTGTTAACAATATTTTTATTTTTTTATTCACCGGATAATACTACACCCAGACAGTTGACTTTTTTTGCTGCACTTGTTCACAAATTAAGAATAAATTAATTTAAAAAATTTAAAATTTCAATTTTTAATTTCTTTGGATATATTTGGAATTTCTTAATTTTTTATAATAAGAAAAAATATATTTTTAGTTTTAAAATAAAAAAAAATTTACAGATCTATTGTTTATTAGATATTGTTGGACTTTATTTTATTTTTATTATTTAACTAAAAAACATTTAATAATATAATTTAAAAATCCAAAAATAAAAAATTTTATTTTTAAAATTTTTTAATTTTTTTAACAATATTTTTTATTTTTTTATTCACCGGATAATACTACACCCAGACAGTTGACTTTTTTTGCTGCACTTGTTCACAAATTAAGAATAAATTAACATACAAAATTTAAAACTTTAATTTTTTATATTTTTTGGATATTTTAGGAATTTTTAATTTTTTATAATTAGAAAAATATACTTTAGTTTAAAAATAAAAAAATTAAATTTACAAATCTATTGTTTATTAGATATTATTAGACTTTATTTTATTTTTATTATTTAAATAAAAAACATTTAATAATATAATTTAAAATTTCCAAAATAAAAAATTTTATTTTTTTAAATTTTTAATTTTTTTAAAATATTTTTAATTTTTTTATTCACCGGATAAGACAATTGACTTTTTTTTGCGGCACTTGTTTAGAAATTAAGAATAAATTAATTTAAAAAATTTAGAATTTTAATATTTTTATTTTTTGGTTATTTTTGGAATTTTTAAATTTTTTACAATTAGAAAAAATATTTTTATTTTAAAAATTAAAAAATAATAAATTTATAGATCTGTTGTTTACTAGATATTGCTGGACGTTATTTTATTTTTATTATTTAAATAAAAAACATTTAATAATATAATTTAAAAATCCAAAAATAAAAAATTTTATTTTTTAAAAATTTTTAATTTTTTTAACGATATTTTTTATTTTTTTATTCACCGGATTATACTACACCCAGACAGTTGACTTTTTTTGCTGCACTTGTTCACAAATTAAGAATAAATTAATTTAAAAAATTTAAAATTTTAATTTTTTATTTTTTGGATATATTTGGAATTTCTTAATTTTTTACAATAAGAAAAAATATATTTTTAGTTTAAAAATAAAAAAAAAAATTTACAGATCTATTGTTTATAAGATATTATTGGACTTTATTTTATTTTTATTATTTAACTAAAAAACATTTAATAATATAATTTAAAAATCCAAAAATAAAAAATTTTATTTTTAAAATTTTTTAATTTTTTTATTCACCGGATAATACTACACCCAGACAGTTGACTTTTTTTGCTGCACTTGTTCACAAATTAAGAATAAATTAACATACAAAATTTAAAACTTTAATTTTTTATATTTTTGGATATTTTAGGAATTTTTAATTTTTTATAATTAGAAAAATATACTTTAGTTTAAAAATAAAAAAATTAAATTTACAAATCTATTGTTTATTAGATATTATTAGACTTTATTTTATTTTTATTATTTAAATAAAAAACATTTAATAATATAATTTAAAATTTCCAAAATAAAAAATTTTATTTTTTTAAATTTTTAATTTTTTTAAAAATATTTTTAATTTTTTTATTCACCGGATAAGACAATTGACTTTTTTTTGCGGCACTTGTTTAGAAATTAAGAATAAATTAATTTAAAAAATTTAGAATTTTAATATTTTTATTTTTTGGTTATTTTTGGAATTTTTAAATTTTTTACAATTAGAAAAAATATTTTTTATTTTAAAAATTAAAAAATAATAAATTTATAGATCTGTTGTTTACTAGATATTGCTGGACGTTATTTTATTTTTATTATTTAAATAAAAAACATTTAATAATATAATTTAAAAATCCAAAAATAAAAAATTTTATTTTTTAAAAATTTTTAATTTTTTTAACGATATTTTTTATTTTTTTATTCACCGGATTATACTACACCCAGACAGTTGACTTTTTTTGCTGCACTTGTTCACAAATTAAGAATAAATTAATTTAAAAAATTTAAAATTTTAATTTTTTATTTTTTGGATATATTTGGAATTTCTTAATTTTTTACAATAAGAAAAAATATATTTTTAGTTTAAAAATAAAAAAAAATTTACAGATCTATTGTTTATTAGATATTGTTGGACTTTATTTTATTTTTATTATTTAACTAAAAAACATTTAATAATATAATTTAAAAATTCAAAAATAAAAAATTTTATTTTTTTTAATTTTTAATTTTTTTAAAAATATTTTTATTTTTTTATTCACGGATAATGCTACACCCAGACAGTTGACTTTTTTTGCTGCACTTGTTCACAAATTAAGAATAAATTAACATAAAAAAATTAAAATTTTAATTTTTTATATTTTTTGGATATTTTAGGAATTTTTTAATTTTTTATAATTAGAAAAATATATTTTTAGTTTAAAAATAAAAAAATAAATTTACAAATCTATCGTTTATTAGATATTGTTGGACTTTATTTTATTTTTATTATTTAAATAAAAATATTTAATAATATAATTTAAAAATCCAAAATAAAAAATTTTATTTTTAAAATTTTTAATTTTTTTAAATGTATTTTTTATTTTTTTATTCACTGGATAATACTACACCTAGACAATTGACTTTTTTTGCTGCACTTGTTCACAAATTAAGAATAAATTAATTTAAAAAATTTAAAATTTTATTTTTTATTTTTTGGATATATTTGGAATTTCTTAATTTTTTACAATAAGAAAAATATATTTTTAGTTTAAAAATAAAAAAAATTTACAGATCTATTGTTTATTAGATATTGTTGGACTTTATTTTATTTTTATTATTTAACTAAAAAACATTTAATAATATAATTTAAAAATTCAAAAATAAAAAATTTTATTTTTTTTAATTTTTTATTTTTTAAAAATATTTTTATTTTTTTATTCACCGGATAATGCTACACCTAGACAATTGACTTTTTTTGCTGCACTTGTTCATAAATTAAGAATAAATTAATTTAAAAAATTTAAAATTTTAGTTTTTTATTTTTTTGGATATATTTGGAATTTCTTAATTTTTTACAATAAGAAAAATATATTTTTAGTTTAAAAATAAAAAAATTTACAGATCTATTTTTATTAGATATTGTTGGACTTTATTTTATTTTTATTATTTAACTAAAAAACATTTAATAATATAATTTAAAAATTCAAAATAAAAAATTTTATTTTTTTTAAATTTTTTATTTTTTTAAAATTATTTTTATTTTTTATTCACCGGATAAGCTACACCCAGACAGTTGACTTTTTTTGCTGCACTTGTTCACAAATTAAGAATAAATTAACATAAAAATTTAAAATTTAATTTTTTATATTTTTTGGATATTTTAGGAATTTTTAATTTTTTATAATTAGAAAATATACTTTAGTTTAAAAATAAAAAAATAAATTTACAAATCTATTGTTTATTAGATATTATTAGACTTTATTTATTTTTATTATTTAAATAAAAACATTTAATAATATAATTTAAAATTTCCAAAATAAAAATTTTATTTTTTAAATTTTTAATTTTTTTAAAATATTTTTAATTTTTTTATTCACCGGATAAGACAATTGACTTTTTTTGCGCACTTGTTTAGAAATTAAGAATAAATTAATTTAAAAAATTTAGAATTTTAATATTTTTATTTTTTGGTTATTTTTGGAATTTTTAAATTTTTTACAATTAGAAAAAATATTTTTTATTTTAAAAATTAAAAAATAATAAATTTATAGATCTGTTGTTTACTAGATATTGCTGGACGTTATTTTATTTTTATTATTTAAATAAAAAACATTTAATAATATAATTTAAAAATCCAAAAATAAAAAATTATATTTTTTAAAATTTTTAATTTTTTTAACAATATTTTTTATTTTTTTATTCACCGGATAATACTACACCCAGACAGTTGACTTTTTTTGCTGCACTTGTTCACAATTAAGAATAAATTAATTTAAAAAATTTAAAATTTTAATTTTTATTTTTTGGATATATTTGGAATTTCTTAATTTTTTACAATAAGAAAAAATATATTTTTAGTTTAAAAATAAAAAAAATTTACAGATCTATTGTTTATTAGATATTGTTGGACTTTATTTTATTTTTATTATTCAACTAAAAAACATTTAATAATATAATTTAAAATTCAAAAATAATTTTTTTTTAATTTTTAATATTTTTAAAAATAGTTTTATTTTTGTATTCACCGGATAATGCTACACCCAGACAGTTGACTTTTTTGCTGCAGTTGTTCACAAATTAAGAATAAATTAACATAAAAAATTTAAAATTTTAATTTTTCATATTTTTTGGATATTTTAGGAATTTTTTAATATTTTATAATTAGAAAAATATATTTTTAGTTTAAAAATAAAAAAATAAATTTACAAATATATTGTTTATTAGATATTGTTGGACTTTATTTTATTTTTATTATTTAAATAAAAAACATTTAACAATACAATTTAAAAATTCCAAAATAAATTTTTTAATTTTTAATTTTTTTAAAAATATTTTTTATTTTTTTATTCACCAGATAAGACAATTGACTTTTTTTGCTGCACTTGTTTCGAAATTAAGAATAAATTAATTAGAAAATTTAGAATTTTATTTTTTTTTGGTTATTTTTAGAATTTTTAAATTCTTTAAAATTAGAAAAAATATTTTTATTTTAAAAATTAAAAAAATAATAAATTTATAGATCTGTTGTTTACTAGATATTGTTGGACTTTATTTTATTTTTATTATTTAAATAAAAAATATTTAATAATATAATTTAAAAATCCAAAAAAAAATTTTATTTTAAAAAATTTTTAATTTTTTTAAAAGTATTTTTTATTTTTTTATTCACCGGATAATACTACACCCAGACAATTGACTTTTTTTGCTGCACTTGTTCACAAACTAAGAATAAATTAATTTAAAAAATTTATAATTTTAATTTTTTATTTTTTGGATATACTTGGAATTTCTTAATTTTTTACAATAAGAAAAAATATATTTTTGTTTTAAAAATAAAAAAAATTTACAGATCTATTGTTTATTAGATATTGTTGGACTTTATTTTATTTTTATTATTTAACTAAAAAACATTTAATAATATAATTTAAAAATTAAAAAATAAAAAATTTTATTTTTTTTTAATTTTTTATTTTTTAAAAAATATTTTTATTTTTTTATTCACCGGATAATGCTACACCCAGACAGTTGACTTTTTTTGCTGCACTTGTTCACAAATTAAGAATAAATTAACATACAAAATTTAAAATTTTAATTTTTTATATTTTTTGGATATTTTAGGAATTTTTAATCTTTTATAATAAGAAAAATATACTTTAGTTTAAAAATAAAAAAATAAATTTACAAATCTATTGTTTATTAGATATTATTAGACTTTATTTTATTTTTATTATTTAAATAAAAAATATTTAATAATATAATTTAAAATTTCCAAAATAAAAAATTTTAATTTTTTTAAATTTTTAATTTTTTAAAAACATTTTTAATTTTTTTATTCACCGGATAAGACAATTGAGTTTTTTTTTGCTGCACTTGTTTAGAAATTAAGAATAAATTAATTTAAAAAATTTAGAATTTTAATATTTTTATTTTTGGTTATTTTTGGAATTTTTAAATTTTTTACAATTAGAAAAATATTTTTATTTTAAAAATTAAAAAAATAATAAATTTATAGATCTTTGTTAACTAGATATTGCTGGACGTTATTTTATTTTTATTATTTAAATAAAAACATTTAATATATATTTAAAATCCAAAATAAAATTTTATTTTTTAATTTTTTAATTTTTTTAAAGTATTTTTTTTTTTTATTCACCGATAATATTACACCCAACATTGACTTTTTTTGCTGCACTTGTTCCAATTAAAATAATTATTTAAATTTAAATTTTATTTTTTTTTTTATATATTTAATTCTTAATTTTTTACATAAGAAAATATATTTTTAGTTTAAAATAAAAAAATTTACAATTATTGTTATTAGATATGTTGACTTTTTATTTATTATTTAAAAAACATTAAAATTATTTTTAATAATTTTTTTTTAATTTTTAATATTTTTTAAAAGTAGTTTTATTTTTTTATTCACCGGATAATGCTACACCCAGACAGTTGACTTTTTT